>NW_010524024.1:50087-66257 GCF_000687285.1 Phaethon lepturus
GCCAAATTGACATATCTCAACAGAACGTATAAAGTTAAGGGCAGCAATCCCACCAAGTATGTCAAGGTGCCAGTGCTAGCACAAAGTACTAATATAGTGCCACAAAAGCCATTCTTAGAGAGGAAAAGAAAACTGTGGTAGAAAAGGGCTTGTTTGAGCATTTTCTTTCATGCTGGTTGTTTTTTAACCTACCTGTTACTGACGCTAAATAGAAATGTCTTAGCTTTTTCCAAGAAGAACGATGTCTATACCAGTGTCTTGAGTTGTGCCATAAAGAACACAGCAATAGGAGACGTCTACAATACATGGGAGATATCAGCAATACATGAAATATCATGGCTTTGTTTTCTGCATGCTCTGAAGTTACACCTCTAGGATTTTTGTCACCCACAGTGACATGCAGCCACTTCATTTCATCTCCACTTGGATTTATACCATACAGTTTTCTCCAAAGTCCTGCCTACCTTTGGTAACAGCAGGGCAAAAGCATGCAAAGAGAATAAACAAGTTGTCTCTCCTTGAATCTCTGGAAAAAGATTTATGCCCCACCTGGGATGAAGGTATGCAAGACCCAAAGAGTAAGAAGAGAGTGTCAAGCCCAACAGATACAATCTCATGAAGACTGACATCAGGTTTTGCCTGTGTGCTATAAGCCATTTCCAGAATCAGGAAGGAGGGCATGTGGCTATGAAGGCAGACTAGAAATTTCCTCACAAATGAAACATTAATATGAGAGAGGAGGTGTATGCAAATTAGCAGCTGCATAACTGATTTCCTAACATGAATCCCATTGAAATGTGCAAGCTTGCGGTTTTGTAACTTTGGACCAAAATCAGCGGGCTAAGAGACCACACAAAAGAGCACTTTTTAGAGTATCATATCTTAGTTCACAGATATTGACTAAACCAACTAAAATCTTCATTAAGCTATAGGCGCACAGCTAACCCTGCAAATTTGAGACAACTGATTTAGAAGACTTGCAGGTATTTGGCAAATCATACCATTTGATTAGCTCATCTGTCATAACCTGATGATCTTTGGAAAGGCAGATGTGCACCATGCAATGATATTGCTTCGAATCTGTCTCACTAGAAACCGTTGCCATATAAACTATTTAATGTAAAATAAAATGTAGTTTATTGTGGTCTTTTATTCCTGTGTATACGCAGTTCACAAGTCACTTTTAAAGCAATCCCCTATCAGAAACATACTCTCCCTATGTTTTGAACAGAAGAAATTTAAAAAAAAAAAGGGACTAAGAAATTCCTTTTCTTTTTAAAAGCAAGATAGCAGTTGTATAAGAATTCCCAGCAACATTTTTTTTGCAACACAGAATAAAAAAAGAGCAAAGCTATAAACACTCAAACAGCATGTATAGCATTAATGTTTTCCTCTGTCCGTTTAAGATTCATTGTCTTTGAAGATATTGCCTCTCAACAGTTCACCACAGTAATGCTGCATAATGCTGACAACTCAGCCAATGCTCACAGGAGAAATAAATAACGAGAGTAAGTTCCTGAAACAGAGTTGACATGAACGGAGTTTCCCTTAACTTCACAGTTCCTGCACCCAAGTCCTTATTTCTCCACCTGGAAGTAGTGAGGTGTTGGAACACGCTGTGGGAACCTTTAACTCACCGACCTGTGGCCAGTGCAATGGATATAACATATCTCCTTGTTCCATTTATTATGCAGTTCATGAGCTTTCTGGTCCAAACATTCCTACATATTAAACATTCCACTAGATAACTAAGAGTAAAGTACTGTTGCATTACACCTCTTTTTAAAAAGATAATCTTAATTTTGATAGATGTTTATATTTCAAGTTATGAAAATTGTTGGGATTCAGACAGCTTGTAATATCCATCTGAAACCACTTTCTGCTGAAAACCCATTGTGAAGGTGGCAACATTGGAACAGGTAAGGCTGTCAAAAAGGCATTGCTTCTTCCACTTACGATATGATGAAGAAAGTGGTATTTGTATTCACTGTTCCAAAACATTCCAAAATCCAAAACATATCTCCAGTCGGATAGAAGTATGTTATCGGTGCTTCAATATCGAGATAATTTTGTTCTAAAAATAGTCAGGGCATCTGGGCAAGAACTAGAAAATGAAGCAAAGCAGCATCCATGCCTGAAAGACAGAAATACTACCCCAGGCTACAGTCCCCATGGGACTTCCAGGCAAGGTTTTTACTCCCCCAGTTTTTTTTCCCCTACCAGAAAAATCATAATGCAAGAACACCCTCCTAGTAGAATAAAATATTAATTACTTTCCAATACCTTCCCCCTGCTTCATTGCTGCACATAGAATACTAGAATAGGAATAATTTTGTGGTGAAAGGTATCTCTTCAGTCTTTTCTACGGTCTACCACAGATTTTCTCTTTGACCTAGAAGAAGATGTACTCAGTACAACAGATCATCTGCTGTATGCTCCAGTTCCTCAAGAAAAGGGGAAAAAAAGGCGGGGGGGGTGGGCAGAGGGAGAGAAACTTACTATACACCTATGATATGAAGGAAATTTGAAGCTGTATCAAGCAATATTTGTTTATAAGGCACTCTGGAAATCTGATTCAAGAATCTGGAAATCTGAAGCAAGAATGACACTCTGAAAATGATTTGAATGTCTTATTAATACAAGAAAGGAAAACTTCAGCTGAACCTACCCTGGCTTTGTAATGTTTATCAAAGTCTTAATTGGCCTGCCGCAGCTTCATTTAGGAAAGAATAAGTGATGCATATGCTGCCTTTTTGCTAAAAGAGGGGGAACAAAACAAAAAAATCAAAAAACCCCCCAAAAAAACAAAACAAAAACCCACAAAATAAACAAACAAAAAAAATCCAAGCAAAGAATCACCAGTAAAGTAGAATGATTAAGGGGAGCAGCAATGAGTAGAAAAAAAAAATTTCCTTGGATACAACCTTGCTTACAACTGCCTGCACCTAGTTTTGAAAAAGCTATCCCCAGTTTATCTTACCTTCAGTTCAGAATAAGATGTTTCACATTTATTACAGGCAAAAGCCTACATGCAAAAAGTTAACATATAATAGCTACCGCCATTCTCGCTTACCTCAGTAGCAATCAGTTCATGTAGCCATGTCCTGAAATACATTTGATTATTATTATCACCATCCAAGGCAGCACAGCGTTGCAAAATTTCTTTAACTGTAATTAAACAGATCATTTCCTTTTATTTAATACTGAAAAGCAGTAAGATGTCATTAGCAGGTGGAAGTTTTAATGTCAGTTTATTAGTAGCAGTGACTTGGTACCTGCTGATAGTTACTGTGAAAGCCAAAAGGTTAACAAGAGTTGGCTGGGATTAAGCAGCTTGCCAGGTGTTTTCCTTCTGGTTGATGGAGTAAAGCCAATTTGAATCATCAGTTTAAAAACGAGCCACTAACAACTCTTCCTTTCAACATGGAAGCATCATTTTCCTGAAAAAAAAAAAAAAAAAAAAATCATTTCTTCTGTCTGTTGCTGCAAAAACTGTCACATAATTTGTAATAATTAGAGCTAGTAGCAGACAGCTTTCTCTTTGATTTCAACAGCTTCCTCACAAAATAGAAGTGCAAATAAAGTGTAGCACTTTAAAATAATAATGATCTGTTCAATAAAATAAAGTTTCACAGTTTTCTGAATTTTGTAAGTAGCATTTAAGGCACAGAACAGGTGTTAAAAATTTTCCAGAGGACTTTTAATTACCTAATTCATATCTGTAAAGGGTTGTAATAAAGTAACAAAAATATGATTAAATATGAGGCAGGCAGCATGGATAATAAAAGAAATGCACACTGTTGTTTTGGACCAAATACATAGGTATTTGGTCCAAAATAAAGCAGATGGCAAACCAAACACATAAGCATCCACTTTATCTTGCAGATCCTGCGGTTCTCTGATTGTTTTTATTTATTTTGGGTATTTCAGCAGATCTGTAAAATTAGGCAGATGAAAGACAGAGGTGATAGATTCATGTTCCACAAATTCATTGTCAGAAGAAAGAAAAACAAAAACTATCATATGCACAGCAGTGCCCTTAAAAACACATCCATCAAAACCAAATAAATTATATTACCTGACTATCCAGGTTATTCCTTGTACTTCCTCCTATTTAGGACTATATCCTAACCAGAGAGTTCACCAAAACATGAGTCCAGTGTTTTAGGACTCTCCTTTTGAATATATTTGTGTATATACATATATATGTACACATAGCATATACACACAAATGATACACATTTTCATCAGTCTTTAGCCTCAAAGGCCTTTGGCCATGAGGACATTAGCATATAATAGTTATGTCTTTTTCCTGTTTTGGTTGGTTATAACTTCAGCTCATTTTTAAAAGTATTTCAAAGAGTCCCAGAAGCCAGAGTGAAGTTCTCACTATACTGGTACCAAAAGCATCTTTGACAATGTCAGGATTTTACCCCCAGATAGCTAACTCCAAATAGAAGAAATAACCATTGTGGGCAGGGAGAACAGGGGGATTTCTCTGCCACAGAAGTTTTGAAAACTATTTTCCAGATTAATTCTGCTCCCCAAGGAGAGGCTTGTATCTTTGGGGGCTTGCCTTGCCAGAGTCGCAAAGCATTTCAGGCAATTTATTTGAAAATCCCTATATTAAACTGTTCAGCCTCATTCCCTGCCTGTCCATTGTACTGCATTTTCTGTTCAGGCCCCTATTGTTCCCATAGTGCTGCTAATGACAACAAAACACTCTGTTCCCTGCAGAAATTTCAGAAAGATAAAGTAGAAGTATCCTGCAAGGACAAAAGGTACATTAGAACAAGCCTTGGAGTATATGATAATCATGACGTGAAGAAAACAACCTCTCTCTGGGCAACTTGTTCCAGTGTTTGTCCTTCATGGTGCAAAAAAAAAAATTCCTTAGTATTAAGTTTGAATTGTCCGACTCCTGTTCATTGTCACGGTGCCTCTCTGAAGAGAACCTGTGGCTTTGTCTCCCCTACAATATCCCAGCAGGCAGCAATAAAAGCTCCCTTCCTTCAGCCTTCCCTTCTCCAGCCTGATCAAAACCAGCTCTTGCAGCCTCTCCTCATACACCTTCTGCTCCAGCCCTGACCAGCATGGTGGCCCACCACTGGGCTCGGCCCAGTACCTCAGCCTCTCTCTCATGCTGGGGAGCCCAAAACTGGGCACAGTGCTCCAGATGCAGTCTACTAGTGCCAAATAGAGGGGAAGGATCACTGTCCTCAGCCTGGTGACTGCACTTCTCCTAACAGCCCAAGATGTGGTGGTTGTTATTTGCTGCAAGGGTATGCTGCTAATGCATCAGCTTGCTGACCATTGGGACCCCAGGTCTTATCCTCCAAAGCTGTTTTCTCTGCTGTGGGCCCAGCCCATGCTTTAGCTTGGAGTGCCCCTAGCACAGGGGTTGAAGTCCTTGTGCCGAACTCCTGGAGGTACCAGTCAGCCCAATTATCCAGCTTGTTGAGGTCCCTCTGAAAGGCAGCCCTGCCCGACAGCACAGCAAATGCTGCCACCAACTTACTATCATATGTTTGCTGAGAGTTCACTGTATCTCATCATCCAGCTTGTAGATAGAGAGGGAAAAAGAGCATTAGCATCAGTGTCAACCTCTGAGATGCCATAAGCAGTCAGCCATCCATTTGTGTCATTGATCACAGTACTTTGAGTCCAGCAGTCCTGCTAGTTTTCATCCACCTTATCATCCACCTGTGTAGTCCATATCTCACCAGTTTAATCACAACAATACTACCAGAGATTGTGCTAAAGGCCTTGATAAAGTCAAGGTAAACACCACAACCACTCATCTTGTAGGACGCAACCAGGACATGCGTGATTTGCCCTTGGTAAATCTACACCGTCTGTTTTCAGTCACCTTCTTCATGTGCCTGGAAGTGGTTTCCAGGAGGATTTGCTCTGTAATATACCCAGGGCCTGAAGTGAAGCTAAGTAGCCTGTAGCTCCCCAAATCCTTCTTCTTCTTCTTACCCTTTCTGACAACAGGTGTAAAGTTTGCTTTCCTTCAGCAAACGGGAACCTCCCCTAATCCATGACCGTTCCAAGATGATAGACGGCATCCTCGCAGTGATGTTGGCCAGCTCCCCCAGCAGCCTTGGATGCAACCTGTCTGGCCCTATGGACTTCTATACAATCAGGTGGCTTGTGTTACCTAGCTCTATCTTTTCCTGGACCTTATGCTTCATTCCAACACACTAACAGGCTCTGTGACCTGAGAAAGCAGAGGGCAAAACTTACCAGTAAAAAGAGATGCAAAAAAAAAACAAAACCCAAAAAAACCCCAAAACATCAAACACCTTATATTTTCCCACTGTCCTTCATCACTAGGTCTTCTACCCCACTGAGCAGTGGGTTCATGTTTTCTTTCCTTCACCTTCCTGTTGCTGCCATTGCCCATTGCCATTATACCACACGGTCCTGTTGCCCTTCACATCCCTCACTAGTTTCAGCAGCAGCTAAGCTTGGGCCCCTGCACTCTCAGGCAGCTTCTCTGTATTCCTCCTGGGCAGTCCACCTCCACTTCTACCTTGTGTACACTGCCTTTGTGCATTTTTGCTCAGTGAGGAGTTCCCTGTTCATTCACGATGACCTTCTGCCATACTTGCTTGACTTCCTGCCCGTTGCAGAGGACTGTTCTACTTCAAGGACATTGTCTCCGACGACTCTTTTTGCAACCCAACACACCATGTCTTCTAGTCTGCTTAAGGGACTTTGGAGGTTATATTTGCAAACTCAGGTGCAATTTAGGCACCATGAAGCCTGATTTCCATTGATTACAAATTTCCATTGATGAGACTGAAATCTCCCCAATGCCAACAATCTTTTTTAGACTTTCCTCTTGGTATTTAGGCCTGGTAATAAATTTAAATACCCTCCATACCTAAATCTCACTTCAACCTCATAGTCAAGAGGTAATTGCCTCCTAAATGCTTCACTCACCCCTGAAATCAGTAAAGCTTTTGTAATGTTTCCTTCTGTTTTGTAAATAAAAGCAAGGCCCAGTCCATTGCCGTCATAATTACTATCATATATCCATCTTCTGGAGGAACCCCTCTTGTTCCTCAGTAAGCAACTTTTTGTTATTGAATTGTTTGAAATTCAGCAATAGCACTATACAATGCATTTTTATTAGCATCTAGCCAAGAAATGATTCAAGAACATAACAGCTTTTCTGAACTGGATTTAAATTACCATCAATCATTCAATAAACTATAACAAAATTTCCCCTTCCTGCACATTTTGTCAAACACTGCTGCATGTTTTCCTGACTAAGGCTTATGGTGGCCAAAAGGCATATCTGAGAAGACTACACTGTCGAACTTGGACATGCAGCGCACAGTATGTACTTTAAAAGACAAGATTGTGTTTGGAATTTATCGCCCTCTCCCATTATTTCATTTTTCTTCAACACTGCAGTCCTCACAAGAATGGCATATCATCATTTTTCAAAATGTGTTCTGACATACTGCTCAAGTAATCACAGAAACCAGTTTTAGCAATTTACTGGCATATATATTTATTTTTCTTTCTATTCCTTTGTGTTCCTTTGCTCAGTTTTATCCACGGCTTTTTGCTTTTCCCTTTAATGTAATCCAGCCCCTTAATAGCCTTCTTTCCATGCATATACAATTTTTGTTTGAATTGCCCTGGAATCCAGTTGGCTGAGCAGCAATCCTACAGTTACTTGACAGAGACACACCGCTCTTATATTCTGGATAAAATGATCAATATCCAAAGCACAATTAAATGCCGTTTGCAACAGCCTCACTGCAGGTAGGTGCTAAAATAGCCAAGCCTGTACCTATTCTGCAGCCAAGTAGAGGACAGAGCAGTCCAAGACAGCTAGTCTGAGGCCTTTGACAAGCATTATCCTGATTTAAAGTGATTCTAGTTAGTCTTAATGTAATGTCAAGTCAGGACAAATGCAGTAATCCCACACTAACCCCAATTACTGTGTCATTTCAGTGAAAGGTACAGTCTTGTTTCATCCTCTTCACATGAAAAAATGAAAAGTAAGTAATTTATCATTTAGAAGTATTCATGATCATATTATGACAACTTGAGATTTTAAGTATATATACTTCACTCAGGTTCCCTGGGCATTTAAATTTAGCACATGGACCTGTTCCTATTTGACAATAATCAAGTAATCCTTCCAGCTTAGTACAGGCTCACAAAGTAACAAAAATTTTGTTAAATAATATGGTACAAGTCATCCAGGCTAGAAGAATGCTTTCCAAAAAGTAACATTTGTGTATTTATATCCTTTGACTAGATGACGTCCCCCTATTTCATGGGTAAGAAGCTACACAAAGGCAGAGTCCTGCTCATAGCAGTGAAGGAAATCTGTTCCCAGGTCAGTAGGAGGCTGTATTTTGTTTTAGTGCATTCTGGGGTTTGCCTGTGCTGTTCAGGCAGGTTGTGCACAATTTTTAGTCTAGTCAGCCTTCCTTGAAAAGAGCTAATGACACAGAGGCATTGGTTTGATTGTGGACATTTTAATTTCCAGCTCTGATGTGGTTCTCCTCAGTGTCTGGACACCGCACATTCTCATTGCATCTTCCAAGACAGTCAGGACTGGATATGAACCGCTTGAAGGCAGTGTGATAGACAGGTCAAACACCGCCTGAGTAAGAAGCAGAGCACATGCTGGTAGAGCTCATTCAGCTCCAAGAGCTTGGAGAGAACCCAAGTTCCCAAGTCAGAAATACTGCAACAAACAATATCATGGGACTGTGTAACTGAACATTATGTCGTAATATACACGGGGTACAGGGAAATAAATTAAGCTTTTACACAGCATCTTGGTGTAGAGATTTCCAGGATTGTGGCCTTAGAGCCCAGATGTTCTTTTAACATGTTTGTTACTATCTCCATGCACATAGTTTATTTATGTGATAAATACTACTTTTATTTTAAATATCTTACTAAGATGTGTTCTTTTTTTCCTTTTCTTTTTTTTTTTTTAACGTATTTGTATCACTGTACAATCAGAGCGGGACTTTCAAAAACAGTCAACAGAATAGTCAGCTTCTCTTGAAATAAGAGGTCTAAGTTTGCTTTTATTAAAATTTGAGGCACTGGTCTTCCACAAAAAATAGTTAGACCTCTTAGCTGAGTGATTTATAACCCTTCCCCTGCAGGACATAGGGAACCATGAACAGTAGCAAGGATGAGTCAACTGAAAAGAAAAAAAAAAAATTCCAGACAAGCCCAATCACAATTTTGAAAGCATTACAAAGTGAGGAATGGGAGGGGACGTAGCAGAGTCACTACAGTTACATCTAAGTAAAGCATTTGACAGACTGCTTCACAAATATCTTACATAGAAGAACTCATTCAAGTAAGATTGAATATGGATGTTGAGGTACAGAAAGCCAACTAAAAGGGTACGGTCCAAAGGTAATAATAAAATGTCGTGGGGAATTTTCTGGACAGCTTCATTTTTTTCAATATTTTCCAAACTTTGCCAGCAAAAACCGAGGTTTGAGTCTGCTTGACAGCACAGGTAAAGAAGATGAAAGTGAAAAGGGCTGAGCAAGATCCAGAATCAGCACGGCAGATCAGCCATGCAAGAAAATTTAGCAGCTCACAGGGTCTGTAGAGCTCTATAAAGATGCAACTGTCATTTATATCATTCTGCTCCTTGTCTTTTTTGTTTGTCTCCTTCAACTGCTACAGCTTGTCTTTTAGACAGTCATGTCTTCAGAACAAGACTTGCTATTTTGCTATGTGCTTATTCTGCTCCTAACAAAACAGGTCCCCGAATGGCTGAGATTCCTCACGGTATTATTTCAATATAAATGTTAAACAACAATATTATTGTTATGCTATATAGCTGATCCACATCAAGGGATTTGCAGTTGATTCATTCATCATTGTCAGGCAGGCAGTTTAAATTCTATTCGAGCCCATATGCAGCAACCCAAAAATAATGTGATCACTTTTTAAGGGTATGAAGGGAAAAGGAGTCTTGGGAACAATTTGAAATGAAGGAAGTTCACTTAATAACTGAAGTCAAACTGGAGCTCAACAACTTAATCCATATTACTGTACCCTATTGGCTGCATCTGTGGCTTAGCCTGCGGCTCCGTGAGACTTGTCTGCAGGACCCTCCTCAAGCTGGTGTAGGGCACCATGCTGGTGTCTCCCATTCCCAGGAGGGAAACACTGGGCACAGAGCACCCTGTGCTCTCCTGGACCTCCTGCCATGTGCCTAAGTCGTGATGCCATGGACTGGTTCTAGGCAGAAGAGATGAGGGTTGTTCTCAGAGGGACACAATGCCTCTTACCACAGCGGCCAGCAGGCCCAACACAGCAACAGAAATACTGCCTTGCCAGAGAGGACATCAGGAGACAACATCTAATTCAAGCATATATGTCTGGGGAAAAAAAAAAATTGAGCTCTGTAGTAGAATTCTGATTCCTCAGCCATCCAGCAGATTAAGACCGAAAGATTTCATAGAGTACTTCCTAGCTATCAAAGACTTTCTTTGGTGTATTGATGTCCTTTCTACACTCACCGTAAGGCTCCTGTGCTTTTTTGATATCAGCACTCCGTTTCCTCCCCTGCAAGAACGTGTATAACTAAATTTATCTTTTGCTTCTTTGTAACATTCCAACTCAAGCAATCTCTCAGGAAGTCCTTCTGCTTTAACTGGTCATCATACTTCTATCTGAAGTGGCACGCCTGCCATCAAAATGGAATGCATCTAACTGCATTAGGCTCCAACACAACCACCAGACCTGAAACTAAATTACAGATTACAGGTAATCTGAAGCAAGAACACAGAGCCTGATCTGGCTCCAATTTCACTCAAGGCCTCTCACCCATATATTTGTCATGGCATACAAGCAACACAACGCAAACCTCAGAATGTATTACCCAATGACAGGCACCACAATGAAACTTAGTTCTTCTCCTTGACAATGTACTTCAATAACGATACCAGCAAGAAGCAAATTAGGAATATATCTTTTCCTTGGATATAGATTAGTGGAGTACCTTGGTATGGCAATCAGGGACGCAAGGCAATTTATTGGATAAGATATAAAACCAAGGTCTTGACCATCTGTATTCAGTGAAAAACCCAAGGGATTTTTGCAAGTTTGAGAATTTAGCCTGTGTTTTCTCCAAATGCAAAATTAGATGGAATTCTGAGCATCTGATTTGCACTGTACTTCTCATTTGGAAAATTGCACTGACTGTATTCCAGGCCAAAAAAATAACTATACAAAAGCTGTTTGATTGTTTATGGAATTCTTCACAAGGTTAATTCTTCACTAGGGAAGGTGTGACAAGTACAGCTTGAGATACCACTAGGAATTAGGATGTCATTTTCAAAACTAATTTTTTAATGATAGTTTATTATAAAAGATAAAGTTAGAAAAAGCACATTTAAAAGCATGAGTTCAAAATGTGATGCTTTCTCTGTGTGGTACAATGAATTTTATGTAGGAAAGCATTTCTGCCTCTTTAAAAATAATAAAGCAGAATTCTCCTCTCTCTACAGAGACAGTTTCATCTTTTTTTTTTTTCCCCCATTTTAACAAACAGCTGTGGGGTCAACAAATACTCCCCACAGAAAAATATTTTTTTTGTTTCTAATTGCTGTACTTGCTCACTGGTTGCCTTCACTTAGGGAAGTGCAGCAGCTAAGCACTCAGCAGCCTGTGAACTCCTGCATTTTTCACATTGCGTGCTGGGTACCCAAGGGCCGGAAAGCAACCCCCTCAAATGCCTGGCAAATGCACTCAACTTGAAAGAGGCACGGGTGTTGTCATTGGCCTCTGAATCAGCTTGCCAGCAACGGGAGCGGGAGGAGGAGAAGCGAGAAAAGCACAAGGAAAGGGAGAGAGAGGGACGCAGAACACACTGTATCACAACTCAGTGTCACAAGGAATGAAACTGCACTGTGTTTGTTTACTAACAAAGACGTCAAATGTTTGTTTGATGCTTCGGAATTTTCATAGTGACTTCAGGGATCTGACTGTGTTCTGTCTTATGAGTGAGGAGCTTGCTGAGGTGTAGGCTTTTCTTTTTTTCTCTTTTTTTTTTTCTGCGTGTCTTTCATTTTGCTGATTTATGCTTACAACCAGAAGTACACCCACAAAATTATTGTTAGTAAAGACACAATATCTTTCAAAGTGGCCTGAGAGACTTCTCCTGACAGCTACACACAACCTCTGCATGTTTCGAATGGCAATACAGAAACTCAGCCGAGCCCCCACAAGACAGGCAGTGGGGCTGGGATATCACCCTCCTTCCCCGTTGCAAGAAGTGCGCTGGAAGTGGTTCAATCTTTCTGCTGAGGCACACATTTAGGGCAGGACTTTAAAGCTATTGGGTGATGAGAGGAGGTGGAGAACAGCAATATTAAGATAATCGATTCCCAGCAGTCAGCCTAACCTTTGAAAATCTCTGTCCAAATCTTTCTTCAGATTCATGTGTCCTTCCTTATCTTTTTTCAGCCAGGTACCACTTACCACAGAGAAACTCTGAATGGAAAAAGGAGTGCTACCTTCGAGTCACTGCTGCAAATATCTTGACAACTATTTACTTTATACCTCTCATTGTCTGTAGCATTTGCATCAAAGTAAAATGCAAAAACCCACAGAGGTTTCTACAGCCCCTGCATTTATTTTCTACATCCCCACAGATGTTTGGTCTTTAACTCAAATGCTGTATATATTTATGCAGCATTGCTACATGGGCTGCTGGTCTTTAGCTGCTGCCATTAGAATTAATATGAAACATACTTCCACATTTTCCGTTCAACTGGGACTCCTTCTTCATGCAAATTATGCAAAAGAAAAAGGATATTAACTGTGAGAGCTACGATACCAACAAGATTTTGCTGCTTTATTAGTAATTATAGATCGTAGAAATAAATGCAGGATGCAGGAACTAACACTACTGAAGATGTAATAAACTAAGTATAAATATCATAGTGACTTCCAAGGTTGATTTTTATTCAACGTTATTTGACTTACTGATAACACGGTAGACCACTTTGATCCTATACTACAATTAGATGTTTTCACCAGCCGTCTCCGCATCACCAGGGAGGCAAAGAACATTATTTACTAGAAGACCCCTACCTCACATCTCACAAGGGAAGTACAACAGATTATTTCTCTTCCATATCCTGGAAAAATAAAAAGGCTTTGCAGATTCTTGGGTGTTTGCTGATCCTTTGAAGAGAAATGCAAAACATCACCAAACAGCACAACCAGAAGAACAACAGTGGTCTTGCTACCAGCCCCTTTTAAAGGCTGACTTTTTTTGCAAGACATGTTTTTTGCTCCTGCTTCAGACCCCTTTTTATTCTTTTTTTTTTTTTTTTTTTTTTGGCAGCATTTTTTTCAGCTTGTGGCTGAAACACCACCACTGTCCCTCACTGTGATCAAGGTAAATTGCAGATCAAAACAGCAGCTAGGAAGGATAAACCCTGACCACCACAGCCCTGAACAGGAGCCTTAATTCCTCTCCCTTCACAGGAGTTCCTCGGGTAATACTGCCACGTTCGTTTGACTGATGGGTGCCATCATGTGGCCAAACGCAGCAACACCCAAACATCGCAAACCTTCGTTCCGTTCTGCAATTTTAAACGCGAGGTGAAAGTGAGATAGAAAGAGAGCTGACCGCAGAAATCCATTCACTCGGGCCGGTCTCTCCAGCGGGAGCTCAGGATCCCTCAGGTGACATTGCCCTTCCTATTCCTGCGTGGCTGCTAGCAAGCTGAATAAGGGTTATAATCTTTGTACCCTTGGTAAGTATATTGCTGCCACAAAAATAAAACCCTAATGCATCTTCAGAAAGTTCTGCATTTCTAGTAGATGCCATTACATCCTTGCAAATCAGAGAAGAGCTCAATCCTGCTTTACTGCTGCAGAGAAGGTGCTGACTGACCACCCCACCAAATGAATCAAGCTGATGAGCTGTCTGGAGCAAACTGCCAAGGGCCCAACACAGAGCGGTCACCTTTACACATAACAGCACAAGAAAATTACAATTTCAAAAACATTTAGACGCTTACACTAAAATAGCAAATCCAGTCATTTTCATGAGTGTTGCTTAACACAATTTCATGGCCTCACAGCCTTGCTGAGTGGCATTTTCTGCTCCTTTCTCTGCACAGAGATTAAAGCTGGCAGGGCTGACTCCCCCCAAACACAGGGGGTTGGGCTGCATGGTGCTTAAAGGCACAGCACTGGGGGTTAATAAAAACTGACGAGCACACGTCAGTCCTTGAGCAAGCAGTCACAGGTCAGGCTGGCCCCATCACAGACACAAACCACACCGTGGTTCGGGGATGAGCAACTGCAGAGTCACCTCTCCTCAATTCATGTACATAAATATTGGAGGCTGTAAAGTAATGCTTGTACGAGAGAATGGAATGAAATACAAACAGCCTATCATACCCTGCACAATGAAGGAGCTGAGCTTCACTCAAACATTTATTCATAGAACTTAAAAGCAGACAAGTCCATTACAATCATTTTGAATGGCCTCCTGTGTATCACACGCCAGTAAATTTTACCCAGTTGCCAGTGAAACAAGCCCAATAAATTTTGTGCAGCTAAAGGATGTCTTCCAGAGAGACACCGAGTCTCGATTTCAAAAACCAGCAACTCGGAGCCCAAATGCTTCTCCTGTGAGTTTGTACCAGTGACATTACAACACGCAGTTCAAACCTCATGACTACATTTGAGTTTGTCTAGCATCAGCTTCCAGCCGCTGATCTGCTGTGTCTTTGTATGTTAGTTTGAAGGGCCCATTTCTACCCAGTATTTTCTCTCCTCAAAGGCACTTACATTTTGCAATCAAGTAATCTCAAAGTCATCTTTTTGATTAACTACACAGACTGAACTGCTTTTGCATTTCTCGTTGCTAAAAGTCTTCTCCCGTCTCTCGATGGCTTTGGAGCCTGTTTTCTATACTGGCTGTAATTTTTATCATTGGATCATAAAATACTGTTTTTCTAGAACTAGGGAAAGTACTTCAACAGAGTTTTTGCCAATGCACTACAGAGTTAAAATCTTTTACCTCCTTCTCCTTAATTCCTTATCAACAGTCCCAGATCTCACGAGGTCTTTTTGACACAGTCTTGCATTGAAGGCTTAAGATTCTTGTCTAATGCCAACACCTAAGCCCTTTCCTACTTGTGAGGATATAATTCTCCATTTCAAAGCTACCACCTCCATCTACAGTTTCTTAATCTGTTGTACTTTATGTTTGGCTGAATCCAAATCCACGTTGTTTGAATGTGACTTGTGTGTGAGTGGAGCCCAGCTTGTCAGTCATCTAGATCTGCAAGTCTGCCATTTGTCCTCGACATTATTTAACATTTTGATGCCCTTTGTGTCAGCTACAAGTGTTACAAGCCTTAAGGTGCATTTACTTCCAGATGATGCATGGGGATGCTGAATACTACGGACCTCGTATGGGCTATTAAGATGTACCAACAGTGCCACTCTGGTTTCAGGTAATGGCTTCTCACTGACAACTACTTCCACATCTGGCAAGTTCCCAATAAACTAAAGGCACGTTGATGAACCCAAAGGGTGCTACATCTTTAAGCAACGGTGATATTACATCAAACTCAATATCAATGTCTAAGTCTATTATATCTTCATGGGTATCAATGGAGTCCTTAATCAAAAGGCCATAAATCTGACATTCTTCAAAAACTCACCTCTACTACCATTTACTTTTATTTAAGTCTATCAATTCTTTACTAAATCAAGTCTGCATCATTTGCCCAATACTGAGTCAGAGATAGACATCATGCTAAGATGAAATTACTTGTCTGAACCACCAAATTCACCTTGAAATAGGAATTCTGCAATTTCACCCATAATCTAAAATGTATAGAGAATAGACAACACAATTTCATGTAACTCTTTTGCGTCCTTGATAAAAGGCACCAGGAAAGATGACCAGTCTGGCTGAACAGGGAGGTTTTGCAGGGACTCAGGAAGAAAAGGGGAGTTTATCACCTCTGGAAGAAGGGGCAGGCAACTCAAGAAGAGTACAAGGATCTCGTTAGGTCAAGCAGAGACAAAATCAGAAAGGCAAAAGCCCAGATAGAACTCAATCTGGCCACAGTCATAAGGGGCAACAGAAAATGTTTTGACAAATATATTAACAACAAA
>NW_010524025.1:0-1946 GCF_000687285.1 Phaethon lepturus
GTGGACACGGTGGTGTTGGATTAACGGTTGGACTTGATGATCTTGAAGATCTTTTCCAACCTTAACTATTCTGTGATTCTGCGATGCTAGAATTAATTCTGGTTGCAGTATGAAGCTGCTCTCTGCAACCCCTGCCCCCCAATATAATAAAAATGAAGATAAATATTAAAATAAATGTGAAAATAAAAATAAAGAACTATTGAGATGCTTTTCAAATGGAAGCTAATATTTAAATATCTTATTTCATAAAATTAAAGTTTTAAGTATAATGTCAAACATCAAGGTGCTTACAATAAAATTGGAGTTGACAGCGTAGGAACTTGTTCTGAAATTTCTGTTTAAGAGATCATTTTTTCCCTGTCATGAACTATATGGCCTCATCTATGTTAGTATGTAGTCAAGCCATTGCCTGACTTGGAAGCCAATTGTCAAGAAAAGGCCTATGTGTATACTGTATAATCATCTAAAAAATGATGGCCAAAGCCAAATTCCCCGTTGAGAGTGACTGGTTTTATTTCCCAAGCTATGCTTGGCCCTGTTGGGAACCACTGGTCCGCTTGAGCCGAATCTGCGCCAGGGACCATCCTCATGTGTGTACCAAGTAGACAACGGACATCCTTCCCTGGAAATGTTCCCCAGCGCTTTTTTGGTTCATACCTGCCTGTTCTATTGCATCAGTGAAAACAAAGAATAAACAGCGGCCAAATCTCTATATATTGTTTTGTTAGTGATGTGTGCTACAGCCTGAAGATCATATAAATCTCCTTATAAACTGTGAAAGAACAAAATATATCGTAGTATCATTGTAGAGCATATTTAGGACCTACGGAATGCAACTGCTGTGTAGTATTTTTGTGAATTTAATTCAGCTTTTATTGCAATCTCAATTTAACTTGACCAGAGTTGAGAGTTTTTGAAAATTTCACCACCTGAAAGTTGATACAGTGCAAAGTCTCTGTAAATTAAATTTTATGTATATGCATGTCATTTCATGACAGATAACTGTAGTCCTCTGTATTCAAATCTCTGTTTTAAAATCTGTCCTGGTTTCAGCTGGAATAGAAGCTAGTGTAGCACTATGTTTTGGATTTGGGATGAAAATAATGTTGATAATGTGCTGATGTTTTCAGTTGTTGCTAAGCAGTTAAGGACTGTTCAGCTTCTCACGCTCTGGCCTGCCAGCGAGAATTCCGGGGGCGCACGGGAAGCTGGGAGGGGACACAGTCAGGACAGCTGACCCAGGCTGGCCAAGGGGATATTTCACACCATATGACATCATGCTCAGTATATAAAGCTGGGATGAAGAAGAAGGAAGGGGTGGGCAGGGACATTTGGGGTGATGGTGTCTGTCTTCCCAAGTAAGCGTTACACGTGATGGAGCCCTGCTTCCCTGGAGATGGCTGAACACCTGCCTGCCCATGGGGAGTGGTGAATGAATTCCTTGCTTTGCTCTTCTTGCATGCGCGGCTTTTGCTTTACCTGTCAAACTATCTTTATCTCAAACCAAAAGTTTTCCCACTTTTACCCTTCTGATTCTCTCCCCCATCTCACCATGGGAGAGTGAGAGAGTGGCTGCGTGGTCCTTAGTTGCTGCCTGGGGTTAAACGATGACAAACCTTAATGTAAATTAAGAAATATTTATATTTTACATAGAAAATATGTTAGTGTATGAAAATTAAGCCCACATAGCCCTACACAACAATTTTGTCTGTTTTTTCATTAGTTTAATTTCCTTATCCACACAGTGACTATTAACCATATTATACACAATTCATCAAAAAATTCTTAAGCCATGAATATGAGAAATGATGACAGCACAAACTTATAAAAACATGTAAACTAAAGTATTAACATAATAATAGCACCCTATCTTGAATAATTAATTAGATTTTTAAAAAATTATATTGTTTTGCATGCTGACACTCAGATGCCATTAATTCAGCAGG
>NW_010524025.1:1977-30391 GCF_000687285.1 Phaethon lepturus
ACATGGTTTAAGTTACAAATTTGTCCTTAGAGGTTCTGTTTGTGTTTGCTTTGAATTTCACATGAATGCTGATTTCAGAGTGCTTATTGCTGTTGGCACGTCTGTGTGCTGCGGTGGGGTGTAAGAGGTGATGGAGATCAGGCTGTGGTGGGGATGGAGCATCCAGCAGAAGCCACGGAACATACTTAACTAAGACATTTTGACATCAGCTTTAAACCAGTCTCATCCTGCAATCCTCATTCTAGCTGAGCTCTTTGTAAAAGAGAAGGTGAGCAGGACACCCGTGTCTCCGTGGAGGTGGTGATGGGAGGTACCGGAATGACGGAGTTGGAGACACTGATCCTGCGTCCACGCACGGGCACTAGTGCAGCTGAGGATTGCACAGTGCCACCTAAGGAGCCACAAACAGGCTTAAGAGGACAGCCTGCCTTCCGAGGTGGCTGAAAATCCCTGGACTTCCTTTAACGTGCTGACTGCTTGTTGCCAACTTCTGTAACGTTTTCGTCATGCAGCTGTTAACCACTGGGAATTGCGGTGAGAGTACCAACATTTTGGGAAGGCTGGCAAATGGATTTTATGTGGTAATAGCACTCTGACACTCTAGAAATGATTATCATCTTTGCTTCGGAAAGAAAAGTAGTTTTTGTCGTCTTGTTTCAATCTTTTAGTCGTAAGTGACATATGAGACCTAAGGCCTAGCATCCCCCCTGCCCCCTCCTCCCGCTCTGATCCGTGGGGATAAGAAACGTCACCCGGGGGTCCCCTCACAGCACCCTTCAGAAAGCTGCCGAAGCGTTGCCAACGCTGTGCAGAGGGACAGGGCAGCTCCCGCCAGCCGTGCCTGGGCTCTGCCTCCCCCGGGTACCGCGGGGCATCGCTCTGCAGCCTCCCGGCAGGAGCAAGGGGACGGAGCGGTCTGCCTTCGCCCCTCCGTGCTTACGCCCGCCGGGGCTCCTGAACGCCCCAGCTCAATGCTAAGAAGCCCTTCGGGTTGCAAAACAGAAACATTTTTGTCCCTTCTTGAACACAAAAATTGTGAGGGGTTTTGTTATACAAGCAGGAAATTGCAACATTAGGATGTAACAACACTGCCCTTAACTGTTATTTAATCTAGATTGAAAAAATCTAGATTTAAATTAATGGCATCACTTAACTAATATGGAAAATTATGACATATGAACAGTTAGAAACAACACATAAATGGTGTTTAAGTGGTGAATGTGACTTATGAATATACAATATAGCAGCCTTCACTGATTTAGAGAATGCGAAATGCAAGAGATGCTCCCTGTCCTAGAAATCTAAGAAGTACAAGGAGACAAAACGCCTGATGTGATGGGTGGAAAAACAAAGGGTAAAGGCGACGTGATTGTGAGCAGCAGCAGCAGTCTTGGATCTGCAGGACCTTGACCTTGCTAAAGAAAAGGTTGAAACAGTAATGCTGAGGAGGATGGTGGGGTATATATCTCCTAACTAAAGCCTTACCCGACATTTACAACTGGGTTGCAAATATACAGCATATGACAACTTTATCATTTCTGCTTCTTTTGTATACCATATTAAAGCTGCGAAAACAGCTAAACAGGCTGTGCTATAATGTGAAAAATGCTTTAATACTAAACAGAAGATTCAGTTTTAAATCACATGACAACACTGCAGTAATTAGAAGTGTTCATGTTCACTGGGCCTACTCCTAATTGTGATATTTGCATAAAAATATTAGGCAAGCTGCTGGATAGAAAATTATATGCAATTGTGCTTTGCAGAATGTATTAACTTGCTAAACTTCAAAATACCCAGCAGTACAGACACAGAGAAACCTTACCATTCTAGCTATTAACTAATGTAAATAATTCAGTCCTCTCAACGTAAACGTCTGTGTTATCTGCAGTGACTATCCTAAGAAATATATTTATTACAATCATTTGAAAACGATGGCTTATTTTATTTCATCGTACATCGAAAAACTAATTTGGATTGGAAAAATCTGTAACATAGCTGAAGAATACGTATTTTCTACGAACTGTAGTACAGCAAACTTTCACCAGCCTGACTAGCAGCAGGACTCTAGTCGGTGTTCTAATTAGCAGGGTTCCATGGTATTTATTGCTCCTATTAGTGCAGCATGGCAAACCAGGACATGGCATTTAAATAGCTTACCTAATGATAGGCAACATGTCTGCAGCAAAATCAGATGAGCAGTGAAGAGTTGTAAGCTCCTGGCTCTGAGCTTCATCCACTAGATCGCACCACAGTCAAATTTCCAGATGTCATTGAATTGCAGTGACTCATAGACAGACTCATAACGACTTTTGGCATAAAAGTATTTAGATGGTTGGATAGGAAAACTGTGGGATTCACATAAAAAAATGGATCTTGGGACTATGTATCTTGGGGGAGGGGTTCTGACTAGCTTTACAGGTTAGACTGTATTCTTCATAGCTTCTTCGGAAATCTGGAAAGGCATGGTCCACATGTTCCGTTACAAAAAATTATGATGTATGGGTTAGTTTTCATCACGGAAAATGACACCTAGGGACCCTTCCCCACAAATTTAAGTTCTGTTGTATTTTCCTCTGTAAAGTAATAACATCACAATAAATGCTCATAGTAGTGCAGTGTTCCTGGATATCCGTGGGCTGACATTTGTCGTTTTGATAGATATATTTCACATAAACCCAGGTCATTTAGCAAGCACTGGGGAAAGGATCATTACAATGGGGGGCATGGGATCACTGTCACCCAATAAGGCACACTGACAACAACAGGTCGCAATGGGTTTATATTATATGGCTTTTTCTAGATGTGTGAGTGTGGTTCCTATTCATCGTGGTCTGAGCTGCTTACATCCACAGTGCCTGTGGGGACAGGGCTGAGGTCAGAGCCAGTACCCATGTGCATTTGCCTTTCCCCACATGGCATGCTGATTGAGTGGCTGCAGGGTTATAATCTGAATAAGGATTGTTTAGAGAGCTCAGTTTCAAGGGTGAGCTCAAACCCAAGCTAAAATGACAGTACAAATATATCAACCAGAATGTTTCATTTCAGCACAAGGTTTTTAAAAGCCTATTACCCTCATGTTATTTTCACAGAAAATGTCTAATGGAGACATGAGATAGCACTCAAAATACATAAGATTGGCAGAAATGAATAGTGGAGATCCCAGTTTTTCTTATTACTGATCCATGGGTATTTTTATCAGATGCTGAGGAGGCAGAAGACATTCTGATTTTGTTTGAAATAAAAAGAAATAGTTTACTATGGATTCTCTCATGTTAAGATGCAGTTAAGCTTATTCTCAGAGCTATATGTACATCAAACAATTTGTTAAACACAGAAATTCAGTAAAATTTTCAAATGATGCATTTTACTAATTATAGGCAGGATTGTGAACAGGTTCATAACCAATGGGACATATAGTATTTAATAGGTAGTTCAATTTATGGGCCTGTTGTAAGCCAAGCTTATATTAACTTTTATTATGATAAATAGTGCTCAAGGGGATGAGACATCTGCACATAGGTGGAGTTTAATTTAGGAGATTAACAGTGTTGAAGAATTATAATCAAAGAATTTGCTGTCTGTTGGAAAGTTTTATACATAGGTTATTGATCAAGCAAGAAGAATGATTTAGCAAACTGTGCTGGTTCTTCCTATTTTCTTGAAATATAGAATGGATAAAATCTCAGCTGGGAAGTCTGCAAGTTGTTTTACTCCACTCAGTTTAGTATTTAATGACTATTAGGGGTAATTTTTCTGACAACAAAATTTAAAGTTAATTGAAAGGAGAACTTTGTGTAAACATAAAAGGCATCTTACTCACAGGGACAAGGAGTAAATCACTGTGTAAATTTTCAGTGCCACAAAGAGAAAAATATCCTAGCTCTAGATAAGAAGTCGTGTCTATCTATTGTAAAAAAAACACGTGTTTCCAGGTAAGGCTGTAAGCTGTCTCCCAGTGCAGTGAGTGCTGTGAGACCTTTCTCCAGGTGAACGCTTCCAGTGATACTGCCAACACCCTTTCTTTCCATTGCTCCCTTGAAATGTGAGCAATCACAACGTTGGCTCCTGGTGCAGGGACCAATTAGTGAGCTTCCTCCAGCCAGCAACTGTTACTCAACTTTGGCCTCTGCTACTCAACTGCTTCCTGCTTCGTCCCACCCGCTTTCCTGACAAGCTTCCTTACATGCTTGAGCTTCTTTTAGCAAGAACTTTTCCCAAGATTAATCTGAGTTAGTACAGAGTTACCCAGTGCATCCACTGGCAGGAGACAGAAAAGGGCTGCTAGCTGGATATTGGAGATTATTGATAGCTTGTCATAGAGCCAAGGAATTCCTGGCAAATATCCTGTGTCAGTGTCTGAAAGCAAGCTGGATAACCCCATCAGTTATTCTCCTCACCCCACCAATTATATGTATATTCCCAAACTGGCTATGGGATCAGACTTGAAGTCTGAATATTTCATTACTGGATCTACCATTTACTTTCCATAAATATCTTCTCGAACTTGTTGTAAATTGTCATGCACATATTTGTGTATACATGGCAATATACGAAGACAGTAGCATTGTTGTATCCAACAAGATGGGGGTTAACCATATTCAGCCCTGTTCCCAGTGCTATCGTGGAACTACTTCTATCTACTCATCAGCTCTCAGAGTATCTGCTGAGGTGGTTTTGCATAAATGTTTACAACAGAGCATAAAAGGCAATAACATTATAATTATAAAAGCACACTTTAAACTGACACTACACAAACACAGTGTTCTTTGCCAAACAGTAATAAAATTCACAAGACCAGTTGCAGAGACTGTAGAAAAAGCAACCAGTGATGTGTTTAAAACCATACAAGCTTTCAATGCATCAGTAGTGTGAAGGAAGCTGCAACTCTTCTTCCTTCTGGTTCTAACAAAGAATAATTTCTCAAGTACATAATAGGCTGCCTGAACTTAAAAACTAAAAATATTTCCCAGACCTCTGAAGCAGAATATTTAAGTGACATCCAAAAATTCCCCCAACACCAGAACTGTGTGCTGAGGTACCATTTCAATACAAGTGAGATTACACAATTCTCTAAAGCGAAGAAACAGATATCTCAAGGCAAAAGTCAGAAGCTAAAACTCATGTGGTACAGCTTTTTGGGTACAGATTAGCCAGTTCTCAGAAAAGCTCTTGACAAACAACGTCTCTAGCTTCAGTGCAGTACCAATTTACTAAGCCATTTCCCTATGCAAAGAAGAAGAGTGTAGATTTAGGATAACAGGGAGTGGCAGTAGTGGTGATTTTCCTATCTACAAAGGAAAATAATTTCTAAGTTTTTCATGAAATATAAAATTCTGACTTGACAAAAAAAAGGCTTACAAAAATACTTACAATACAGTTCAGGTTCTTTAAGGATGACTTTTTTCCAGAATAGCAAGGTGGATTGCTGTAAATGCATGTTAAAGAAATTTTGAAGATGTGGGGATGGAGCAATTTTCTGGTCCACATTAGGTTGTACACATACAAAAATGTTCTTACTTCACCCCATAATAATCCAATAACTTAAAAAAAAATTTCGGAAGTGAGAATAACTTTGTGACCCTCCACAGGCTTTCAAAACATTAGGGCAATCAGTTAGAAAACAAGACCAGACTGATTCAGCAGAAGCACAGAATCATAAGAAATGTATGTTGGAAGTGACCTCTGGAGGTCATCCACTCCATCCCCCCACCCAAACCAGGGACAACTTCGAAGTTTCTTCAGGTTGCACAAGGCCTCATCGAGTCAAATTTTGAAAGTATCCAAGGATGAGGGCTCCAACTCTCTCTGGGTAATTTCTCCTGGTGCTCTCACAGCACAGCATATACCCACTGGAATAGCCCTTGCTGCAACACATAGCCATTGCTTCTTCTCGATTCCCTGAACTTACCTGAAAAAAGGTACATCTTCTCTACAATCCCCTTTAGATAATGGAGTAGAGCAAGAGGAAGACCTCTCTTCCCCTGGCTGAAAAAGTTCTGTTCCCTCGGTCTCTTCTTGCACTTGGTGTTCTCCAAGCCCTGGCCAGCCTCCTGGCCTTCTACTGGACTCCCTCCAACTTGTTGACCTTGTCTTCTTGTCTTTGGGGGATCCCAAACCTGGATACAGTATTTTAGGTGGGGCCTCTCCACTGCTGAACAGAGGGAAATAAACATGTCCCTCAAGCTCTCAGTTATGCTTTTGCTACACAAATGATCAGGTAGCCATTGCTGCCAAAGGGGCACACTGACACGTCTTCAACTTGTGTCCCATCAGGGCTTGCAGCACTGATGTAGATGATGGTGATACTGAACAGGATTGGGCCTGCAGATACTGACACCTGAAGACAGCCACTTGTAACTGACTGCCACTGGCCATGGCTCCCTGAGCCTAGCAAGTCCATCTATGCCTTCCACACACCTTATAGACTACTTATTTAGGCCATTTTGCTATCAGCAGGAGTGTACTGTACTGTACCTCTTGCAGTAAGCCCGACATCACAGAAGCCAATCAGGTTACTCAGTCATAATTTGCCCTCAGTGAATGTGCTGGTTCACCTTCTTCATCTTTATTTATGTGTCTGAGGACACGCAAATGTGCTCCACCGTCTTTTCAGGGACAGAGGTGCGGCTGACTAGCCTGTATTTTCCCAGATTCTGCTTGCTTTTTTTGAAGATGAGAATGACATTTGCTTTTTTTTCCCAGTTGCTGGAAACCTCACAAGACTGTCACACCTTTTCTAAGATTAACAGACTACAGCTTTGCTGTGTCATCTATCAGTTGCTTCAGCACCCATGAATCCCATCTGATACCATGGACTTGTGGGTGTCTAGCTTATCTAAATGGTCGCCAATTTGATTGTCCTCTGCTGTGGTTAGTACTTCTTTTCCCAAATTTTGCTGCTTGTCATGGAGGCATGGGGAACCTAAGAGCAGATTATGCCAGCAAGGACTGGGGCAAAGGACATACTAGTAACTCAGCCTTTTCTGTGTCCCTTGACCCTAGGGCCTCCATTGCATCCATGCCCAGATAATTTTTTCATATTCAGCCTTGGTTGCCTATCCCATTTCCATAAGCTTCCTTTCAGCATTTGAGCTCAGGACTAGTCTATTGAGTCAAGCTGGCCTTCTGCTATGACTGCTTGTTTGCTTGTCCAGTAGGTCAGACTGTTCTTATGCCTTGAGGAGATTGTCCTTGAAAATTTATCTCTCTTGACTCCTTTGCCCTTTCGGATAGCCTCTTAAGGGATCCTGCCTACCAAGGTCTTAAAGTAGCCAAGACTTTGCTCCTGAAATATAGTGTCATTGGTGCTTCTCTTCATTCCCCTCAAGCACTTAAACTCAACTCATGGTCACAGCAGTCATAGCACCCAATGACTGTCACTGGTTGGAAAATGAGTTTTCCTTTGTTCATGAGTAACAAGTTCAGCACAACATCCTTCCCAGTCGGCCTGTCTCACACTTACACCAAAAAAATAATTGCTTCAGCTCTGTTTTATTGCCCTCCCAGCAGATGTTGCAGTGATTAAAGTCCCCCATGATAATCAGATCTTTCAACTGGGAGGATTCTAGTTGTTAAAGGTTTGTCCACCTTCTTTCCTTTTTACTTGTGCGATCTGTAGCAGTTGTTAGCTACAGCATCCTCTTGTTGGCTCCTGTTCTGATCTTGACCCGTAAGTTTTCAACAGGCCTGTGCATGTGAACTACTCTTTTGTGTAGAGTGCAATCCCCCAGATCTCATCTTCCTAGCTTGTCTTTCCTAAAAAACCTCTACTTATCCGGTGCAGTGGTCCAGTTATGAGCTACCTACCACATCTTCATAATCTCAATTTTTCCCTACTTCTGTGTTTGCCCAGCATTTTTTAATCTCCCCTGTCTGTTCCCAGGCAGCGTGCATTAATTTTTAGGCACCTGAGTTGGGGCACCCTTTTGCTCAGATCTCTTGGGAGAGTGTAGGAACCTCTCCTGTCAGGATGTGCTAGGCACACTCATCCCCTATTTCTCCCGTTAAAGAGGCAAGGAGAAAAATTCCCTATGGAAACTAGTACAAGGATAGCAAGCCTGGTAGTAAGGACACTTCTGCACCACTTCATCAGACGCATCCCATCTCTCCCCAGTAGCCCTTCCTTCTTCCTTGAAGAGTTCCCAAGGTTGTAGAAATATAATTCCTGTGGGCAGAACCAACCCCACTAGCAGATCGTAGTCTTCAGACAGCATCTGCTGCTGCCCAAGGTGTTCCCTCCATCGCCTAGCTACCAGGCTACACTAGTGCACATCTTTTTAATGAAGAACTGAAACCTCTCAATGCAGAAAGAGAGGTGTGACACAGGTGTGGGCACTATAGCAATTGACAAATTAAAAAAACTAAAACTAACCGCAGAAGTAATTTGATTTTCAGCTGGTGAAAGCCAAATTTTCCTTTTAAGTTACCAAAATAAATGGTGCCTGCTTTGGCTATGGCTACATTAGTCATTAGTTCAGGACAATAGGAGCAGGTCTGTAATATGAAAAATTTGGTTACTGCATATATCCACTTAAAACATGTTTCAGGAGCTTTACTTCAGAGGGACTAAATTAGCATCTGGAGTGAATTAGGCACCTGTGGTACATCTTTTGAATTAATGTTCTCTCAAAAGGAATACAGCTTTTGCTCTCGAAGGCTGCTGTGTACTGTAAACCAATTTGCTTAAAAATGCACCAATTGAACATGAAATACTTATGTAAATACACCCACAGAATGCCTTAAATTCTCACTGTTACGTAGTGAACCAGACTGAGTGTCTGCGTATCATTTTATCTTCAAGGCTACAGGCAATAAGGGTTTTACAGTTTTATTGTTTTTACATAATTGTGTCATAACTTTTTAAATTTTCTTTCATGTTAACTATGGCAAAGGTCCATAGGCAATACTTTCAGACAATTTTCTTCAAAATATTGCCAAAGGACAAGAACAGAAAGTCATACATGAGGTCTTGTATTTCAGCGGAAACCATTAAAAGAATTTATACTGATTCTGGAAAAGACTCAGAGTTAGATCCAGTCTGACTCCTCACAATAATTTCATATGGAAAGAAAAAAAAAGTTTATAGGAGTCATTCTCCAAAGCAATCACAAGCAGCATATATAAACCTTGAGAACTCCTTCAAGGAAAATAATCCCACTGCCAGACTGGGAAGGGTACAAATTAATTTATGAATTCAGTCATGACAGATTTTTGAATTCAGTCATGACAGATTTTTTTCAAGGCTGTTTTTTTTAAAAGAATTCTAAATATGAAAAATGTGAAAAATAAAGATAAGCACAGCAAAATTTTAAAAGTAGCTCTTTGCAAACCATTTATTACTGAATTCTGGGAATCTGTGACACTGGGGAGTTTCAGCCTGGGGTTTCAGGTATGTCCTTCAAAACCTTACTGAATAGTAGAAGCTTTTGAACTCACAAGAAAACATTGGAAAACAGTTCTCTTTCCCTCCATCACTGCAGGACCAGCTGTCCACTTAACCCGGGCAAACCATTGTTGGATACTGTGAAGGATGTACTGGCTCCCTGAGAAGATTATTAGATTCATCACCCTTTTAATGAGGAATGCCTATTTGTTACTTTTAGGTAGACTTAATCTGAGTTAAGTTATACCTAACTCAAGCCAGATTTACTTGGTTGCTTCTTAAGTTTTTTGGTATTTTTTGCAATTTCCTGATGACATCTATACACTCATCTATCATCTTTTTCTAACAGCCAATGTTCTTCACCACTACTTTGTTTTCATAATAAAGGTACACATTCATCCTTCTTAAAATACCCACTATGCACTGGGTTTATGTTTCATGTTGTATTCCCAGTGAGTCTTGGTTCTCGTCATACTCCCCAATTTCTTATTGTATTTTTGCATTAAATCAGGATGCTTCCAAAGCTGTTCTCTTTCTTTGATGAAGAATTCCACTACCAGAAGCTTCTTTGGTACAATACAACCATATCCATCTTTCCCAAGCCTACTGAAAACCATGTAACCTACAAATTATAATTTGTGTGACCTGTTTATTTCTGGCTACATAACCCAAAATTTAAAACATTGCATATTAAAAATGCAGTCCAACTCTTGTGTGACTCATGTGTCTTAAAGTTCAACTTGCACTGTGGAGCATGGATGCATTTTGCCAGCAAAGGTCCAAACATGTGTCACAGTTGTATCCTGATTTTAATTCAAAACAGCACCTGAACACAGCCCTTTCACGCAAAGCAAATGGGTTCATGGTCTGGAAGGGGGTTTCATGGTGCTCTGGCCAGGTCCCTGCACCTGACACTTGGGGGTCCAGGAGGCAGTGCACACCGTAAAGCTTATGTGCTCCACAGACACGCTAACCAGCTCTTTCTGGTGCCACGTCTGGGTTCTCATTAATTAGTACATTGACCCTTAAGCATTCTTATTCCTGAGGTATTAACCATTCTCAAAAAGGAAGCTTTGTCAAAGGACAGTATTTTTATCCTGCAAACACATCCTGAAGAATTCACTATCAAAGTAGAGGACAGTGTGGTAGTCAGGTTGAGATTTAAAAAAATGCACTGAGTACCACGCTGGCAATTTTATACATTGTATAAGTGAAGTTTGGAAGTTATCATGTTTTCCAGATATTGCCTCCTCCTGCTGCCATTACTTGATTTTTTTCTTGTATTCATGTGAAACCAGCTGATGACTGGCTGTGCTTCAGTCACGGGTAAGCACAGCTCTGCCTGCATGACAGCGAGGGCTGAGTGGCTGACGGATGCCTAGAACCGCAAGACTCCATTAGGAGACATTTCAGTACAGCAACGTGAACAAGCAAATATTTAAATCTTAAGAGGATGCACTGAGGTAAGTTTCAGTAAGCTAAGGCTAGGATAAAAAGGATCTAGCTGAACAGATTTCTGACCCATGCAAAAACCCCTAAAATAAATAATCACATGAAAATCCTTGCAGCAAAATAAAATTCATTGCCTTTGTAAAAGTCCAGGTTTTGCTCAAGCTTTCCTTCAGTCTGTTTTTTTCTCTGCATAATTAAATAAGATATAAATATATGCCAGAAAACTAGCAATTTCTCTGAAGGCAAAAGCCTTCAGAGAACTACTTTTAGTGTCATACTACTATTGTTAATTCTGTCCTAATATGATATTGTTAGAAATACTTTTTCCTTCTTTTTAAGGAGAAATTATCAAGAGACTTGTTCTCATTTAACCCCTGCACAAAGCTCTAGGGACCTCCGTAAACCATATTTGTTCTTGGAACAGCTACATTTTTTCCCTTATTTAATCTTGTGCTGAAAAGATTGCAGGCATTTGGTATGTGGCTCATTATCTGTGGCTCTCTAGTACTCTGGAAGTGAAGCCGTTGGGTGCACAGAGCTGTTATGTGCACCAAATCATTAGTTTGAAGGCCTATTTTTTTGCATTTCCAAGAAGTCTTTCTGAGTTTGCTAGCTGTTTAGTATAACTATAGGTTAAATGGTGACATGTTTGGTATGTGACAGGTGTCCGGACACTTCATGAGAGTGATGGTGGAACCTGAAAACTTACCAAAATCAGGCTGCTACCTCTGAGGAGAAGCTTTGGCAAACCCAGCTAGAAAGTGGAGGTGGTTACTTTCTCCACATTTCACAAGGACACTGAAACTTTCCAGCCCATTGCTGCATTGCAATACACCCTTGAAGTATGTATTTGTCCATTCTAAGTTGTTTGGAGAGCAGAGGAAAGACAGAATTCAGTTTGATGGTCTCAAAGCATTAAAGGTCCGAAATGATCTCCTGAGTCCAGCCCTCTGTTAAAGCAAATCCCATGTTACAGCCTGGTTGGTGGCAATTCCATGTTGATCTGTGTGTTCGAAATCTTCCTGTAACATCCACACATTTATTCATGGCTGGTTTATAGCCACTTGCTTTTGTGCCAGCATTTTACACAGCTGGCTGTGCTCTATTTTGGGTGTTATTTTCTGACATGCACAGATGAAGTATTCAATGGCAAGTGGGTGATCTAAGAGCGCAAGGACCATTGAATTGTGCTCCCATGCCACGAAAGGTACATTTGCAAATTCCTCTGCAGATTTCTTCACCTTCTTATGGTGTAAACAAGGATAGAACATAAAAAAACTTAACCTAAAGCTCCACTAGAGCTGGTGGAGCTACCCTCTGGGTAGTGAAGGCAAAAGAGAAAAGAGAGTCCAGTATTTGAACAGCAGGGAAGTAAATAATGTGATAGAAATTATGATTGTTTTAAGGAGATATTAAAACAATATCTTTGTGCTGCTACATGATAAGGCTCTAATCGCTAAATTAAATGACACTAATTATAAATACTGATACTTATTACCATAGCTCCAGAATAATTCTTTGCGACTTGAGAAATAGAAATACTTTTGGGATAAGAACACCATCAAAAAACTGCTAAAAAAAAGATCAATTTACAATACAATCTCATCTGGTCAAATACTCAAAATGAAAAGTAAGTTTCAATATTTTATTATAACCAAGATTTTGCCCTTAGGTGATAACGGTAATTTTACGGTAATGTGGTAATGAATCAAATCTAGAAGGACTCATATTCTTGCTACGTTATTTCAATCTGCTGAGAGTCTCCCAAACTCTCCTATGGTTCTATTAATGGATTTTTAACAAGGTATGTTATACTATATATGAGCAGTATAATGTTCGGAAATAGTCTAGCATATAGTAAATTTATTATGCACCACGGACTTTGTGTCATAAGGAATTCCATTCGGGTTAGGTAGGCAACTGTAGCAGCAATCTGACCATCTTTATGTTTAAAAAGCATTTTAAAGTCCTCCCAGCAACTTGACATCTTTCCACTGCCACTCATTCACAACAGCAATTCAGATAGTGTTCCTATCTTAGAGCTGCTGCCTTTGATAAATAGAAGGAAAAAGATTACTTCTTTTTCTGAGACACCTCTGGGTATTTGGCCACGTATACAACAAGGCAAGTGTATATGGCTAATATATTGAACGTTAAGTTTAGTAAAGTTTTTTAAGTTGACTTCTGACAGCTTCTTAAACTTCCAATATTTGTGAATCATTCCATGCTGTAAAGAATTTCTCCATAAACACAATATTTAACAAGCATCTCTGAGTTTTTAGAAGTATTAAAGAAACCTAGTTTTCAAAGTATAAATAGCAGTGGTAACTTCTGAACACTGAAAAAAAAATCCTAACAAAAATTCTAACAAACTGTGCTGTTAATATTCCTGTCTTGCTATTGCAATTAGACATCTATTGCCCAGCTTGTCCAAACTGCTAATTTCAGCTCCTTTCACTACCATAGTACATATAGTTTATAACGTGTTTACTGAAGCTCTGAATGTGGTAACTGTAGCAATATTACAAACAAGTAGCATGTTCTATGATCACACAGGCATTATTTTGGGTAATCAAAGAATAACACAGGAAGACAATCAGTTGTGAAATAACAGCCACATTCATACTCCCTGCTTTGCCTTCATTCATTACTAACTCAGAAATACAAATTAGAGAGCAACACTAAGACTTGGCAATCTTGAATATCATCAGGCGGAAAGGACAGTGTTTACTCTACAAATGAACAGTAGCGACAACATTTACAATGTGAAGAGTAATTCATCAGCTGTCATGTCAAGCAAAGGTATTGCTTTGACAAAACTTCACAAGTATGGATTTTTACATGATAATCACTGTTGCCCTATGCCATTGCCAGTATCCCTTCTAATATCTGCATTTTGACTTCATCTTTTTAAAAATAACATCTTTGTATTGGGCTTTTGAGGCTGTAGTAAAAAAAAATAACACCAGATTGGCAGGACTAATGTGATGGCATAACATTTAAGTTGAAATGACACTAAAAAATCACATTCTCAAATGTAAAGGTTTGAATAACTTAGACTTTTTAAGTTCACAGCCTACCTCTGTCCATTGTTACTGGATGCATATACATGTATGTTCACTTGTAACATGGAAACACTAGAAAAATTTACAGTCAATGTAAAAAAAAAAAAAAATCAAAGTCAATCTGTCTGGAGCTCAGTGCAAGGTTTGTATTCCTCTGAGGCCTAGGATACTCCATTGAGGTGTCTTGTAGTACCTGTGACACCATACAGCTCTCCAGGACATCCATATGGCGGATGTGGCACAAGATTTAGGGATATTCATGTCCTGCAGTGTAGATGACTAGAGGCCAAATAGGATATCTGACATTTTTTTCAGAGATCTAAATAAAGGCATCTAACACCCCTTGATGTGCTCCATGGTGTCTGAGACATCCATATGAGGCTGCCAGATATGGCACCTACAAGGGACCTGTGTACTTCTACACCAGCAGCTGGAGGTAGGATATCCTACAGCATCGAAAATTTCATTGACTGCTTAGGTTATTCATAGATCATACTGTAATACTTTTTCATAGGCATCTAACAGTAGGCATGTAATTTATAATGAATAATTAACATGGACAGTGTAGGCATATTCTCCTCACAGAATACCTATGAGCAGATTAAGTTTTATTTGAATCTATCCATTATTTAAAACTATTAGCTTTTTCTATTGTTGCACTTTTTCTAATCCATTGATTGACTGCACTTAATTCTCTACATTTTATTAATATTTTATGTTCCAATTCTAAAGTTTGTTGGGGAGAAATGACACAGAAATGTATTTATCTTATGTTAAAGTACAGTCTAACACTTCGGTGTCGCTGGCACTTCTCACTGCTTTTCCTGAGAATAGTGTCCTATTTAGGTGAAACAGGTTTCTAAATTCCATGTGGGGGTAGTGAAAAATTTCTCCAATTGATTGTTTATTTGGTTTAAAGGTAAATTATTTGTTTTATTCTTGAAACTCCCATAGTCAGTTGTAGCTTACCAACTGCTGAGGGCAGGTGAATGTTTAAACAATAAAGACATCAGCCATCTCTCCAGATCATTGTCTCTCTCCAGCTGGAAAGTTTCCTTGAGATGACCACCCTGTAGCACCTTCTGCAATCTGGTCGTGCCTTATGCCACAATAAGAGCTGCAGGAAATCAGCTACATTTCAAGAAAACATTTGAGTCACACACAGGAAGGGAGCTGAAAATGAACAGCAATGTTTCATGTTCCGAGATGCAGAAAGATTGATTGTCCTGAAAAAAGAGGAATTTAATCCACTTGCTGAGCATAGTAAACAGACTGAAGCATACCTGCCCCGAAGCCTCTTTGCATTATTTGATGGCTGAATAGAAAATGTAAAACTCAAGAAATTAGCAAAAACCTCCAACATGAACATTGTCCTCCTACATTTGTGAGGTTATCTGGGCATTTTGGAGAATGTTGGAAGCTTTTGCTATTTGCTGACCTCTGCGTGGGTCACAGGAAGCAAGTTAAGAATAAGCCTGATTAAATTAAGCCTTCTGTCCAAATAAATCATGGAGACCTTCAGGCTTTTTAGTGGCGGAGTACTGGCACCATTATGGAGAAATGTAGCTTACTTTTGAGCTGCAGAAGGAATGATACGTTCTCCTAGAATTGATTTCTTAACTATATTTACGTTACTGGTAAGACCAGTCTCACTTGGTAGGAAAGAAATTGGTTGGGCCTTAGTTAGAAACACTATAAATTACTACATGATTACCACTGCAGAGGCTTAATTGAGTGCTTATGAAGTTGAATACAAAAAAGGAGAGATGACAAGCCTCACCACGGATTTGATCGGGAGGATAATCCAGCAAGACGTATAGCACATTGGGTTTTTTTCCCAAATTAGTATGGTAAGGTAGCAGGTGTGTAGAATTGCAATGTTCCTTGGCTTAATCAGCCTTCAAGATTAATCGCTATGCAATCAACAAGCTGATGAGCAGAGGTGCAGGACATCAAGGGCTGGTTCTCAAGTGGGGATTCAACGCTTGGGTCTTCTTCCTATTTATACCAATAGAAAAGCGAAGTCATAAGGTCATAGGGCAAGGAACTGAGCAGTTCCTTAAAGGACAGAACAACAACTGTGATGCAGGAAGAGATACCTGAGTCATGCGAACTGTCAGCTACTGTCTTAAAAGGATAACATAGCTGCCTTTGAAGAGTGCTGCCTGAAATGTCAGTCACTAGATGTCTGCTTCCCTCAAAGAACTGCTACAGAAATAATCCTCCTTAATCAGCAAAATGCAGCTTATTATAAAAAGAGGATTGCAATGCTTGGAAAGTCAAAAATTTAGAAAACACTCACTGAACATGGATACATATATTTAAAGCTATAGCAGGAAAATGCTGCTCATGCAAAACATCATAACTTTTTTCACTGTGAGGCCACCAAAGAACAAGATTTAACAGCAGGAACGCTGAAATGTATAACAGTTTATAAGAAGAGAAACTAAAACAAGCATCATTGGGACAGTTGTAAAACACATGAATCTCAAAATTTGTACAAGAAAGCACAAGTAATAAGTTATCACAGAAAACAGAACTGCACAGGGACAGAACTTTTCAGCTGCAGAGCAGATTAGGAGTATCTAAAATGTTATTTTCCTCTCAAATAAACGTTGTAAACCAAATGATTTAGTGGTTTTATGCAATTTCTAATGATGGGAAGCTTATTATGGAATAGAATCAAAAAAGATTGTCAAGAGGAATCATCATAAAATTAAACAATGACAAATGAAATGACATCTTTAGACAAACTACTTCAGAGAATCCAAGAAAACAGTATGTTGGGCAGACCACTGGCATTTGTAAGACTGGAGAGAGTTTTGACTTGCTTTGCCAGGGCTTGGGATTAAGGAGCAGATATGTAAAACCATTTCCTTCATAAAAAAGGAATGGAGGAGAGTTTTCTTGTTTTCAGGGCTCATTTGCATAGGCCTGACAGGTGAAGCTGCAAGTCCTACAGGGTGGCTGGAGAGCAGACAGGCTTGGAGGAAATAAGTCTTAAGAAAAACACAGTATGTAGCTTCTGCTGTTTCAATCCTCTCTTCGGGTTACCAGCTACAGACTTGCCAAAAAAGATTTATTAGTAGAGCAACAAATGGAGGCTTGCTATCGATTGTGCTGTGGATAACTTTGATTTCAAAAGCCTGGGATATTACACCTTTTTAATTTATTTTTAAGATGTCAGTTACTATCCCACCAGTAAGGAAACAGACATACATTTTTTTAGTGTGTTCATTCTCTCCTGTGGCCCTGTAACAATAAGAACTAGGTCTTGTTATGTCCTGTGAACCTGAAGGCTTTATATATCCTGGGGATTCATTGTCAGACAGTGGTAGCAGGAAAACAGAGGAAAAAAATGTTATAATAGACCTTCTATTCCCTTCTCTCACCAACCCCCTCAATCAGTTCAGAAATGCTAGGAAGAGTTCATTTCAGCTGCAGTTCAGCATAGACATTTTCACCATGGTCTAGGACCAGAGACTATTACAAAAATGCGTTGCACTCTGTTTATAACATCACACTTTCAGACATCATCCCTGACCTCTGAAATGCCAAGTCTAGTGGCACAACGCAATGGAGGTGATTAAAATTTGGCTGGGAGATTTTGTCTGAAAATACTTTGCAAAAATAAATGAGCATTATTCTGACAGGTCTAGACTTGCAATAAAATATAGCTTCATCTCCTCAGCAGTGGTGGTAAGCTGGGAGCACAGATGTGAAAAATTGGATTCTTAGAGCCAAAAAATTTTCCCAATTACAATTTTTATCACCTGTTAGACGGACCACGTTAAAACTAATGTGGCAGCAAAAATTCAAGCTCTCGTTTGATTCAGTGGACTTCATCTCTTCAGTTTGGAAAAGAATGTGCATATCTTGCCTTAAAAATACAAAGCTATGCTTGTTTTTTGTTTTTTGTTTTTTTTTTTGCTTGAGACAAAGCTACATAGAGTAAAGGATCTACTTCTGGGAAAACATTCTCAGACAAACATCACATGCCTTTCATCTACCAAGGGAAAAAAAAAATGATTGGATTTTGGAAAACCTCAGGATGTTTCATATCAATTAAATAAATTTCAAATATTTACTTTTGAAAATGCAAAAAATACTACATTTAATATTACTTGGTACTAAATTAATTTCTCACTTTAAAATAACAACTTGTTCTAAAAAAAAATCTGAATTTTCCTTTTGAAAAGGCAAAAATTATTGAATAACTCAGAAATGAGGACAACCTAAAATATTGTACATAGATCCAAAATAAATTTGGTATTCCATTTAAAAAACCAAAACCATTCTGCTCTGGTTTAAAGAAATTTCTTTTTCCTAGTGACATGAGGTAAATGCATATGTACATTTAATTTCCTGATAATGGGCTTGCATTTAAGAATAACATTGAAATAACTAATTTCTTGTTTTGTGCTTTAAATGGGTACTTTTTGCTCTATCGTTCTACTCTGAGAACACATATTAAGAATCAGTTCCTTGCACGAGATTTTGAAACGTAGGAGCCATCATACTGGGACATACCTGGGAGCACAAAGTATAATACTCCGTCCGATCTGCGCCAGAGCTTACAGGATCACTTTCCTCTTTGTCAATGTAAATAGTTAATAAAATGGCAGTAGAGGGCACGCAAGAACGCGCAGCATTGAACCTATCGAAGAAGTAGCAACCTTGTCATGCTCTGCGAATGGCTTCCTTTGCCTTCTCTGCACAAGAGATCTTAACACCAGAGTCTTGAAAGGAAGCTGAAAGAAACATGGCACTTTGGATTTCACTGTCTTGCTTGTTCTTCTTGAAGTATACAGGTCTGGATTTTGTGTGTCAAATAAAAATAATTAGAATTAGCTGTTGAATGCAGTAAAAATAAATTATAAGTCTGTAAGGAATAATTTTGGTTCTTTTTTGTCTCTCTGTAATACTGGACTTCAGGTAGCTAATGCAAATTATTGTATTTTCTTCAAATACAATATGTTACGATGTTGTTTGATATTTTTCCCAAGACAGGGTTTATTCTTTTAAAATAGGCCTTGTATCATTCTCTTTTAACCTGATATAAATGATTCGCTCAAACAGAAGAAAAACAATCCATCAGGTGAAGGGGGTTTCTTGCTTTTCTTGGGGATTCCCCAGTCACCGTGTTGGAGTCTGGGAGGCTCTGGCCCCAGCTGGGAAGGCGGGAATGTAAAGACCACTCTTCCAAGTAAACACCATCGTGGAGACAGAGGAGAAACTGTCTAGGGACAGTGGTCTGTGATCTAAATGGTTTCCAGCTCTGTCTCTGCTGCTCATTCCTGGGCACAAAGATCTGTCTGATATGGGAAATACTTACAAATATTTTCAGCTGGAAGGGATGCCTGCTCAGCCCTCAAAAACCACCACCACCATTAAGAATTTTTCCTTCTCCCTGGTCAGAGCTTCCCTGCTAGAATTTGCATCAGGAGCCTCTTGCATTGTCACAGACACCTCTGAGAGGAGCCTGGCTCTGCCTTCTCTCGTACCAACCATTAGGTGGCTGAGCCCAGCTGAACCCAGCTGAACGCTCATCATATGTCACCTTCTCCAGGCTCCTAACCATCTCCCTCTCACTGGGTTTACTCCAGTTTAACATTGTCTTTCCTTACAGTGTCGATGTCTCTTGCTACGGTCTTTCAGTAATCTGATGGCATCACAGCCTGTGCAGTTCTGTATGATGATATGATGTAAACTGTCATAACCACTGTTGTTAAGATATTGTTATGTTCCCTAACAGTGAAATACTAGCTAACTGAGTGAGTTCTATTCTCGGTGAACTGTGTTTCAGTGAAACACTAAGATGCATTTGTTCTTTCAAAAGTTTGCCTCTTTGCAGGAGAGTAAATTCTATATCTATGATTCCTATTTTTCCTTGTTGGTCCACCTTAGGCTGGATTACAGTAGAAGAGTTTCCCATCACAAAAAAGTTAAGCAATATTCAAGTCAGACACCTTGCTGTGGATAACAGGCTTTTTTGTGGCCACAAAAGAGATTAGTTTCTCTGAACTTGCACAACTCTGACCCTGAGAAACCATAATCTTCCACTCTCAGAAATCATATTCCTGGCAAAGTAATATTGAGAAGATTCTCTGCAGCAGGGTATATAAAAATTGAATGGATTGACACTAAAGGTCTTCAGTTTACCACTTCCCCCTACCTTCTCCCTGACACGATCAGTCTAATTTAACACCGCATGTGATTTGAAACGTCCGAAGCAGCAAAGAGCAGTGCAGGCAGGAGAAGAGTAAAGGTGCTCCGAAAATAACATTGCTCTGTGTTGACTGTATTTAAACTGAGCTAAACTGAGCATCTTTCCACTCTTTTCTCTGGGTGTTTTTCAGTGTTGGCAAGTGTTATGTCCTGGATTTTCTTCCTATCACTAATTCCTATCAACTACCAAAATTCCCAGGTTTGGTCGGTGTGCTGTGGGACATGATTGTGGCAAAGACAGAGCCTTCTTCCCGCAAAAGATTGCATAGTACACTGGAATATCTACCTTTCTTAGGTACCATTTCCTTCCAGATGTGGCACAGAAGAAAGGAAAGAGCAAGTTTCCTTCTGACAACACCAGTAACAGCTCTTGGTGAACGGTTCTGCATGCCTGTTTCTTCGCAGCCAGCCTTGCTGGGTGGACCAGAGGAGGTGTGGTAAAGGCCTCTACTTAAATACAAGCATTTTTGTGTGCCCATAGGAACTCAAAGAAAGATGCAAGGTCCTGTCAGAGATTTTTATAGAACAATGCAAGTTCATGCTGCCTTCTGTGCATCTTTTTTTTCCTTCTTGGACTATTTTAAAAATACCAAACAAGGAAAATGTTTGCCATATTCTTCTGATTTCCTCTCTAGCCCTCCTGCTCTTAGGCACATCAAACCTATCTGACATTGGAGCAATGCACTAAGGTTAAGAACCTCCAGACTGACAGAAGCTTAGCAGCCTGGGCTCATCCTGTCCCAGCTTTGCTAGCTCCTCACAGAGCTAAGCAGTCTGACATAAAACATGGGTCTTGATGTGCAGCCATATTCTTCTTGCCAACTGGACTCATTTTTGGAAAAAGCACAGTCATTTGGAAGGTCAAATGCTGTAACTGTGGCCATATCACGTACATTGTTTTAATCAAAAAAAGGTGAGGACTCAAAACCAAAACATTGTAACATAATATAAACCAGCAACAGGGCACTATTAAATGCTAAAAACTGGGGGAAAGTGTCAAAACCTAAACTGAACTGCCTGCAGAAGAAAACTGTGAAAGAAGCACAAAATTCAGTTTTGTACTTTACTTAAACAGATCTAAAAACCTTGCATATGATAGGCAGATTTTGTTTCTACAAAGACATAATTTTTACAAATGGTTTCTTTAGTATGATTTATCTTATTTGTTAGAGAACAAGGTTTTTACTGTACCGCTCATCACTAGTTTTTGCTTTTTTCCAATGATACACAAAGTAAATCACATATGGGCTAGCATTAAGAGTATGCCGTTATCTAAATATGAGGTGGCTCTGAAGAAATGCAACTGGTGTGAAACCAGTAGAAAATTTGATAAAATGAATGCACACGAGAGGACTGAAAGAGATCACGGAGATTTTTCTTATATCTACAAAAATTTCAAATAATGTTTTCAGAAAGAAGATGCAGATGACATAAGTCTGTAGATCTTACTGCCGTAGGCCTGCACAACGCAAAACACTCAGCACCATACTCCTAATGAAACGAACACTGAAAGCAAAATTTGCAAAAGTGCCTAAATTACTTAGAAACTTACATTTAATTAGAAATCAAATATTTTTCCCCTAAATTTATGGTTTTCTTATCCTGAAGAAGAATCACATTATGGGGGACAGTTTTCCAAAAGCAGAAAATGTAAAATTAATTCAGTTAAGGCCAATGTAAAGGTAAATCTAGAAAAAGTGAGTGCAGAGAAAGATGCACATGTATTAACCTCCACAGGCTACATCCCTCCTAGCTCCTGTCATTTGAAAATCCATCCTCACTTGTGTTGCGACATGTACCCACTCTCACCCCCGAAAACTGCCAGGTTCACAGAATGAACTTTTCTCCTCAGCTGAGAGGCAGTGATTCCAGCTGTCTGCCCCAGTTTTCTGTATTGTACAATCCTTTCATAACAAAACAAAACAAAAATTGGAGAGAATAAAAAGACCAAATAATTTAAACTGTCTGATATTGAGATCAGATATAGTTCCATCACAAGACTCACCAGGGAGCAGAACAGAAAGCTGTTGTACATAAACCTCCCTGAAGACCAAGAACTACATATTAAAGATTTTTATTAGATGATGTCTTAAAGTATTCCTAGGCGTAATACAAGCTTTTATTTTTTAATGTGTTCAAATGGCACAATTCCAAGAGAACGCAGCCATAATATGCTATTTGTCAGTAACTCAAAAGAAGAAAGCTTTTAAAAATTAACAGTCAGAAGTAGCTATATATCAAGACTTGTATTATTAAAACAAGAAGGAACTCTACTGCCTGCATATGGTGTATATCACAAAATAACAAGGCAAGGGTCATTAGGCCGTTTGAGCAGCTTACACTTTTATTAACCCATTAGCCTCAAAGCATCAATGGAGGCAATGATCAACCTCTGAGACTCAATGGGGGTAGCACTGTTACTCCCCCAAGCTTTTGTTCATTATGGTTTGTTTTTACCATATTTTACAGTGTATTCTTAACTGTTGCAAGCTAGGACTAAAATAGTTGACAACAGCTCAGCTTCTTGCCAACACAGGATATTGTATAGCCCAAGATTAGCCATAACACATATTCGTTATGATTGCTAAGCCCTCCTCCAAAAGCCATAATTCAAGATACCACAATAAAGCACAGTAGACTCACAGAAAGACAAAAAGGCAATGTCATCTTCTTCTACAGAATCTGATCCCAAAGTACTTAAAATTCCAACTTGCCTCCATACTTATGACATCAAAAAAAAATTCCAAATATGGAGCTACAGTTTAGTGCATTATTTTTTCTTACACTAATCACTCTGCCAATGCTGCTAAATTGTTCAGCTCTTGTCACTAAAGCCATTTCTGTCTGCAGTTTTGATCAGGACTGTGAAGGTTCATGCAGCAAACACGCTTGTTTACCTATTTCTTAGAGGAAGGATTCCATGGCTGCAAGGTCAAACATGATCCCTGAAGGTTGCCATGGTAACTATATATTGATTCATTAAATATCAGCGTTTGTTCTGAAGCCTGTCCAAAGCAGGATATTGTCCTACCATAATTGTGTTTCTCCCCTCTTGGTCTTTAGTGTTTTGTGCCATGGCTAACTGATTCTGAATGAAAAGAGAACCAAAGCACAGTGATGTCTCAGTTATGCAAGGAAAAAAAGAAAAAAGGAGGGGAAGGAAGCTAAAAGAAAGAACAAAAATAACTAGATAAGGCTGAAGGGTGCACAATGCACACTTCACAGGGGACAAGAGAAAAAAAGGGAAAATAAAAGCTGTTCTGATATTGACTGTGGTGCACTGAGTCAACAATTCACTTCGGAATGGCTTGAGCATAAATGTGCTCCTTTCTGATCCAAACTGAAACCCATGCAGTAATGACATGGCAATTCCAAAACTGCCCAACTGGATGAGAAGAAGGCTGAAGTACTCAACAACTTCTTTGCCTCAGTCTTCACTGAGATTGACTTCACCGGCAAGTCCTCTTCCCACAATTCTCTGGAGGAGCAAAGTCCTGCCCACTGTAAAAGAAGACCAAGTTTGAGACCACCTGAGGAATCTGAACATACACAAGTCTATGGGACCTCATCAGATGAATCCCAGAGTCCTGAGGGAATTGGCTGATGTAGTGGCCAAGCCACTCTCCATGACATTAGAAAAGTCCTGGCAGTCAGGTGAAGTCCTTGGTGACTGGAAAAAGGGAAACATTGCACACATTTTTTAAAAAAGGTAGCAAGGAGGACCCTGGGAACTACCGACCCATCAGCCTCACCTCTGTGCCTGGGAAGATCATAGAACAGATCCTCCCAGAAGCTATGCTAAGGCACATGGAGGACGGGGGGGTGATTTGAGACAGCCAGCATGCCGTCACCAAGGGCAAGACCTGCCTGACCAACCTAGTGGCCTTCTACGCTGGAACGACCACATCAGTGGACAAGGGAAGAGCTACCGATGGATTCGTCTTTCTGGACTTCTGTAAGGCCTTTGACATGGTCCCCCACAACATCCTTCTTTCTACATGGGAGAGAGATGGATTTGACGGGTGGACTATTGGGTGGATGGTTGCACCCAGAGAGTAGTGGTTAATGGCTCAATGTCCAAATGGAGATTGGTGGCAAGTGGTGTCCCTCAGGGGTCGGTATGGGCACCAGTACTGTTTAATATCTTCATCAATGACATAGACAGTGGCATCGAGTGCACCCTCAGCAAGTTTGCAGATGACACCAACCTGAGTGGTGCAGCTGACACACCTGAGGGATGGGATGCCATCCAGAGTGACCTGGACAAGTTCAAGGAATCGGTCCTTGTGGACCTCATGAGGTTCAAAAAGGCCAAGTGCAAGGTCCTGCACCTGGGTTGAGGCAACCCTTGGTATCAGTACAGGCTGGGGGATGAAGAGATTGAGAGCAGCCCCTGCCAGGAAGGACTTGTGGATACTGGTGGATAAAAAGCTGGACATGAGCCAACAATGTGCACTTGCAGCCGGAAGGCCAACCACATCCTGGGCTGCATCCAAAGCAGCATGGCCAGCAGGTTGAGGGAGGGGATTCTGTCCCTCTACCCCATTCTGGTGAGACCCCACCTGGAGTCTTGCATCCAGCTCTGGAGCCCTCAGCACAGGAAAGACATGGACCTGTTGGAGCTGGTCCAGAGGAGGGCCACAAAAATTATGAGAAGGATGGAACACCTCTCCTATAAGGACAGGCTGAGAGAGTTGGGGTTCTGAGAAGGCTCCACGGAGACCTTATTGCAGCCTTCTAGTACTTAAAGGGGGCTTATAAGAAAGATGGAGACAGATTTTTTAGCAGGACATGTAGCGTTAGGACAAGGGGTAATGGTTTTAAACTAAAAGACAGTAAATTTAGACTAGATCTAAGGAAGACATTTTTCACAATGATGGTGGCACAGGCTGCTCGGTGAGGTGATAGATGCCCCATCCCTGGCAACATTCCAGCTTAGGCTGGACGTGGCTCTGAGCAACCTGATCTAGTTGAAGATGTCCCTGCTGATTGTAGGGGAGTTGGACTAGATGACCTTAAAGTTCCCTTTCAACCCAAAGATTCTGTGATTCTATGATCCCTAATCCCAATTGTTGGCTATTGAAAACATGAGACAAATATATATTCTTTCAAGTTGCTGGCAGTAGAAATGCTTTTGTAGAAAAGATACAGCCTAGAGGGATATGTCTATAAAGTCCACGAACAATATAGTATCGTCATTCTGATCTCTGTCGTTATGCAGTATTTGAAGAACTGTAGAGTAAGCATTGATTGTAGAAGATTGTAGAAGCACCCTGTTAGTATGCATACAGTCACAGACATTTACAAAATTATTTTGGTCTTCCTAGCTAAGTATGGAAGAAAATCAACATGTGGTAAGATTTCACAAAAGCAGATTTGGATTTCTGATTTTATATGGACTGAGTTACATAGACTTCAATATAAAAGATTTAATTGAGTTTATATTTGGTATTTACATAGTACACCTTTGATTGGAACCAAATCTATGTACATCCATGTTATATTATGAAATGTTCATATAATGAACATTAGCTGTACCAGTTCTCTTCAACTGTAAGCCAGATTGTTTGTCTGGTAATTGGCAACAGTAAGGTCATTGGTTAAAGGGAAATAAAATAAGGAATAAAATATAGCGCTGAGGCTGTGATATCTCTGCAACCTTTTTCTATTCCTTTAACCAGAGGGAGGTCTTCCTTCTCCCTTCTCCTTCTCCCCAGCCATATTTTCATTTTAAATTCACATTCAGTTTGATAGTGAAAGGGGCCCCTGAGGTCTTGTGTTATTAATTCAAAATAAACCAGAGTCTGTAACACTGAAAACACGTCATATTTAGAAAAGGATAAACATTATGGTTTTTTTTCTTGTTTTCTTGTAAGATCTCAATTCTGCCTTTCATTCTGGAGGTTACGGAGTGTCCATCACAGAACAGATAACCAAGCAAAGCCTGCCACCACCTCTGAACTTTGGTGAATAGCAAAAGTGCCATCTTTTTGCGTGGAATAAGCACATGACTTTCAGGAGTCTGCACCCATACCAAACTTCACACTATCCCTCCAGCAGACAATGGTCTCCTGGTCCTCCAATCAGTCAATCAAAATCAGTCTACTGACTCCTGCCTGTGAGCAGAGACAGAGAATTCAGTTTTAACAAACTTTATGACAAACGCACTACTACTACTAACTACGTACTACTACTACTACTAACAGGTATCCGTATATCCCTATTCTTACCTCAGTGCAGAGCTTATAATACTGACATAAAAACTGAGCATTGCAAGTGGTTGACAAACACTGCGCACTGTAATTTTCGTACAAAATTAATAGGTTGCAAAAACCAGTTAAAATATTACATATTAAAATTCTGTTATTTAATTGTCATTGCTTCAAAGATGATCCTGGTTTTCTGTAAGTGCTAGTCAGCAATTTAGTGATTTGCCTCTTCTTCATATGTACACAATTACAGATATGAGCAAAATTTTTATAAATTTTATGTTTTATCCTCAAAAGCCTGTGTTGACTTCTGTATGGTCAGTGAGTATAGTGTCATGTCACAGAAAAAAAAGTTGTGACCAACTGCTACAGCTATGTTTTGTTATCCACTTCCTCACAATCCTTTTCATTAAATTTATGCTTTTTTTTTCGCTTCTACTGTCATTTGGTTTGCTGGGTCACCTTTTTTCTTCTAAAGACTAGTCTGTTCCATTTTTTACCACTAGTAAACGGCAATCCAATCATCAGCATCTTTCTGTTGAGTTTCCCTACGAAGTATCTATACTTGCGTGTGGTATTAAATGCGCATAGAGTGAAATATTCATGTATGTTGCCAACAAAACCTTTTTTGAATTTTTTTTGGCAGGGAAGTCGCATGGGTTCTCTGGGAAAGCCAAATATCAAGTTTTATGCTTATCTCTCATCTCAGTCAAATAAAACTCAACTCCACGTCCAAACACACTGCTTTACACTGTTTTATCGGTTCTCAGAAGCAAAGTAAGATCAGTCTTGGTCTGTAAGTAGTTATGAAATATTAGGAATATTGGGAAAAGAGTTAGACTGAAATGGGATTCCCTGACAAATGCAAAACACTAGATCTGCTGATTTTTAATTGACTTTGTACATGCTTATAATACTTAGAGATCCAGCACTGCTGGGTTTAAGCCTCTAGTTCCTGACTACATTTAAGTACAGGCAACTGCACATTTTCCCTGTATGGTCTGCCCTGTAGCACACTGCAAGAGTATGACCTTGAGGTGGAGCACCCTGACTCTCCACGGTGGAGGAGAAGCACCTGGTCCATGCTGGACTGGCCAAGGCAGGTCTGTGCCTGGGTCTGTACAATTCCCACTTATCTGAGCTGGTAAAGACTGTCTGAAGGTGAGATCTCTTATGTCACCTAATGGGCAGGAGGAGACTGTGTAAGATGAGTTTGTCCTTCCGTGAGAGCAAGCACCATGAGGACTTGTGTTTGCTTTACTAGCCCTCTGTCTTCACCAGATCAGAGTGACTTGACTTTTTCAAGCACAAAGACTAACGTGGAGCCAGAACCTCCCTGATTTATCAATGTTGCCGCTCAAATGTCTTCTCCTCAGATTTCCTGTGGCACCAGGTCTTCACAGCTGAAAATCCCACAGGGGCTGGCTAGAGTACCAATGATGGACCTCACCCAAAAGACACCTACTGAACTCCTCTGGTTAAGGTGTATCAGACTGAGTTTCCAGGAGGCACTGGGTGGGATGATAGTCTGTGGATGGTGTCAGGATTGCAGAGCTCAGATCATATGTCGCACATCCTTGCCAGCCCCTGGGAAAAAGAGAACGTATCTTCCTACCCTAAAAGTGTCCTCCCTGGTGATGACATGTGTCAGTTAGGGTGCTCTGGGAATATCTGTGGAGCAGTGGTGATTTGACGTACAAACATCAGTAACACCGCGTTGACAGAACGTAAACGCTTCTCCACAGCCCTCAGCAAGATCTAGTCCTATGGGACCAGACAGCAACCAAGGGAGTGATTTTGGAATCACAGCCCCACTTGCATGTCCCCCTGAGGCAGCTAATTGCCATGACTATATTCTTTTGTAAATTGAGCTCTTCGCTTGCCTTGGATAGCTTGTCTTTTTTGATCCACCCAAGAGTACTGAGAGAGCTGGCAGAAGAGCTTGCCAAGGCGCTCTCCATCCTTTGTCAGCAGTCCTGGTTAACAGGGGAGGTCCCAGATGACTGGAGGCTTGCCAATGTGACAGCCATCTACAAGAAAAGCTAGAAGGAGAATCCTGGGAACTACAGGCCTGT
>NW_010524026.1:0-3875 GCF_000687285.1 Phaethon lepturus
GATTGCAAGTGCCTAGAGAGTCTAGCCAGACATTCTCTCTAACAGGAGTTCCGATTCCGGTTAACACCTCTCTATTTAATAACCCCCACTACGGAGTAGGTCATGATAAGAACAACTTCAGATTTACATTGCCTCTTGGGGATGTGAAGAAGTTCGGAGCAAACTAGCCTCTCGGTTACCAAATTTTAAATGGATCAAAGAGCTGCTTGTACTTGTATTAGTTGATAGCTTATTTGTTTTATGTACTTGTTGTATAATTCAATGTTCGCTATGGCGTTGTCAGAAGAATGGGGATGACTGTTACCTGGAAAAAGAGTAAGATCAAACCTGAAGTCGCAAAAGGGAGGGATTTTAATCGACGACAAAGGAGAATGGTATAAGGGATTGTGAAAGAATTCGCAAGGGTGATAGAAAAGGGGGGAATGAAACAGAAGATGTCTGCTTAATGACACTGTGATGTTACTGAGTTTAAATTTCTTTCATTTCTTTGCATCACCTCGCTTTTTCATTTTTCTTTCTCCAACTCTTTTATAAGTTTGCTGTTTCTTTTATGTTTTATTCCCTTCCTAACACCTATCGCTTTTTAAATGTTCTTGCCAGGCTTACATTTGTTCCCTTTGTCTGTATTTTTAATTAGCTCTTGTCTTTCCTTAGCGCCCTCACTATTAAAACTTTCTTTCTACATCTCTGTTTACTGTCCCTATTTCACAATTTTTTCCTTATTTCTTTAACCCCTGTTGCTTTTAACGTTTTCTACTTTTATCCCATCTTATGTCTCTCTTTTCTGTTTTTTCTTTACTGTCATCGCATTTAAAATTTTCTCTCTACAGCTGTTTTACTCCACTGTCCCTATTTGTTTTTTCCTTTATTTCCATAATGCCTATCACTTCTAACATGTACTTTCTATGCCCTTCCATGTCTGTATCTTCAATTATTTCTTGTCTTTCCTTAGTGCCACCTCTTCTTCAATTTCCTTTCTACATCTCCATTTTAGTTCACCATCGCTGTCTTTAATTCAAGGCCTTAATCCCCATTGCTTTTCAAATGTTCTACTTTTAGCTCGTCCGCTGTCGTTACTTATCGTTACTTATTAATTATTTTCTCTTATTTTTTCCTAAGGGCACCGCTTCTTGTATTTCCTTCTTGCATCTACTTTTATGTGGTTCACCGTCCCCATTTTTCAGTTTTTTTAGCCATCGTTCTTTTTGGTTTGAAATTTTGTTTCTCGGTGTACTTTTATCTCATTTTCTGTCCCTATGTTTTTTTTCCCCGTTTCCTGTAACTTGCCGCTTCTAAAATGTTTGTTCTACATCTACTTTTATTAGGATGTAGCTCCCTTTTTTTCAGTTGGTTCCTGTCTCTCCTGTACCCCCTCACGTTTAGATTTTCTTTCCTCGTGTTTTCATCCACTTGACCAGCTTCATTTTTTAGTTCATTCTAGTGTGTCCCATACCCTGTTGCTTGTGAAATTTTCTTGCTATGTCTTTGCCTATTCAGGTTTTTTCCCTATTTTAAATTTTTTTCCTGTCTTAACGCCTTCACTTTTGAATAACAGAATAATTTAGGATGGAGAAGACACTTAAGATCATCGGGCCCAGCCATAAACCTAACACGGCCAAGTCCACCACTAAACCGTGGCCTTAAGTGCCACATCCACGCGCCTTTTAAATACCTCCAGGAACGGTGAGGAACTTATGTTTTTATGCTTACTTTAACCTGGTTTTCTGTCACTATTATTTACTCTTTTCCTGTCTGTCCTCTATCTCATCGTTTTTTACATTTTCTGTGTCTGCTTTTATGGAGATGGCTAACCCTATGTTTTTATTATTTCCTGGATATCCTGTGTGAAATCACTTCTGAATTCTTTTTCCTATCTATTTTCATCCAGTTCAGTGTCTTTATTTCATTCCTGTCTCTGCTATACCCTGTCACTATTTAAATTTTCTTTCTGCCTTTGTTGATTTCTTCTGTTGCCCCATTGCTAAGCTTCTCCTTCTTTAATACCTTTGCTTTTGGTAATTTTTTGTCTACTTTTATCTGGCCTTCTCTCCCTATTTGTTATTTTTTTGCTCCCCTACCTCATACCCTTTTTTGCTTTTTAAATTTTCTTTCTATGTTTGCTTTTATAAAGATGTCTGTTTTTTTCCAAATCTTTCTGTTTTTCACACACCCCATCGCTTTTTAGATTTCCCTGGCACATCTCCCTTCCCCCCCTCCCCCCACATCCCGAGGTTTTACAGGGTCTCCTTGGCGCGCTTTTATCTCTGGAGCACGATTTGTACTCCTCTCGGTTTGTCAGAACATCTCCTCAGGCCATCCCTCTTCCTCAGAGCCGTCTTTCTGTCCTCTCCTCCATCTTGCTCGCCTCCCGTCGGCCAGTGTCTCCCCGACGACGCCTGTGCTCCGTTCAGATCCTCTCCCGAGTACCTCTGTGCCCTCGAGCCTTCTGCCGTCTCTCCGGCCAGCTCAGCACCCCTCTGATTTCCGCCACGACGCTTCCTGCGAGCGACCCCGCGTTCCGTACAGGAATTGAATTAATTGTAACGGCAGAGCGTAATGGCACATTTTCTCATATTTTATCCTTACCGCCTTTCAGGCCGTGGCTGGAAACCTGCTATGCGTGGCGCACAGGATGCGGCAGTAGCTTTGGTGGCGGATGGCGAGAGGCGAAGGCCAAAGCAGAGGCTGCACAGATCCTGTGTGCTGGATTTATTGTTTTACTTAGGAGCGTGGCCGTTCGTCTTAAACTGTTTATGGTGTTCTTGCCCAGTGCAGCATTTTGAAATCAGCTGGTTTAAGGAAAACATGATGTCATCTCTGTCAAAGTTCTACATATTTTGGACAGGAAATATGAAAATAAGAACTTTAATCCTGGGTTTCCTGGGATTAGCTCTTGGAACTGCTTTAGAATCCCTTGTGTGTCAGCTCCCCGAAACTTACTGCTTGTCTGCCGACTCTGCCCTGTACCATTTCAACTATTAATTTTTTCCACGTTTCCCTCTCTGCGGCTCCCTCTCCCTGTTTTTTAACGCTTTCCTGTGTTTCTTGTACCCTGCTGCATTTTAATTTCTCACGCTACAGTTCCCTCCCTCCGGCACCCTGTCTCTGTTTTTTATTTCCTCCCTCTGTCCTGCACCCTGTCGCTGAAAAAACTTTCTTCCTATGTTTCCTTCTATCCATCTCACCGTCCCTATTTTTTCATTATTTCCTGTGGTTTTTGTACCCCGTTACTTTTAACATTTTCTCATTGCGGTTCCTTCTAGCCGTCTCCCTGTTTGTTTAATATTCCCGTGTTTCTCGTACCTGACCGCCACTTCGTTTTTCTTCCCGCCTTGTCCTCTGTCTGTCTCCCCGTCCCCGTGTTTTAATTCCTGTCCGTGTCTCTCGTACCTGGTTGCTTTTTAAAAGTTCTTCTAACGTCACTCTCTACATGGCTCCCTTTCTCCATTTTTTTGGCTGATTTTTTGTTTGTTTCCCCTCCCGTATTTCTTGTACCCCACCGCTACCTAATTTCTCCTTCAACGATTCCCTTTATCCAGCTTCCCTTTCCCATACTTTTAACTCCTCCCTTTTTTCCGTATACCCTGTCACTTTTTAAATTTTGTTTCAGTATGTCCTTCTATCCTAATTCCTGTTCCTATTTTTTCTTTCCTGCTTTTCTTGTAGCCTGTCGCTTCTTAAAACATCCTTCCGTCCCTCTACCCGATTCCTTGCCCCTGTTTTTTATCTCCTCCTCTGTCCCGCACCCAGTCACATTAATAACTTTCTTTCTATGTCTCCATTTATTTAGCTTCCTGTCCGCCTTTTTATTTTTTTTTCCTGTCTATATCATACTCCGTCCATTTTAACTTGTGTTTCGATGGCTACTTTTCTGC
>NW_010524026.1:3916-4917 GCF_000687285.1 Phaethon lepturus
CCCGTACCCTGGCGCTGCTTCAAGTGCCCATGTCTGCTTTTGTCGAGCTCCCTATCCGTGTCTTTTAACTCTTTCCAGTGTCATGTACCCCGTTGCTTTTTACATTTTTTTATGTGTCTGTTTTTCCACAGTCTTATTTTTAATTTATTCTCGCCTTTGCTAAAAGCTGTCGCGTTTTACATTAATTTTCTTTCTACATCGAAGTTTATCCACCTCACTGTCCCCGTTTTTTGTTTTCCCATCTACGCTGTACCCCATCACTTCTAAAATTTTCTTTCCGTGTCTACTTTAACCAATTCGCTGTCTATATTTTTTATTTGTTTCTCGTCCCTGCTGTACCCCGTCGCTTTTGAAATTTTCTTCCTATGTCTCTCTGTATTTTTCTGTCTATTGCAATTTTTAACTTTTTCTTGTTTTTCCTTAATGCTTCTGCTTTTATAATTTTCCTCCTATATCACTCTCCATCATCCTACGCTTATTTTACATTTTTTTCCTTGCCTTTCCTTAATGCCTTTGCTTTCAAAATTTCCTTTTTACATCAATTTTTATCCAGTTTTCTGTCCCCTTCCCCCCACCCAGCTTCTCCTTTACCCAGCTGCTTTTTACGTGCTCTCTCCATGTCCGCTTTAACCAATTCACTGTCTTTCATTTTTCTTTTTATTCTTGTCTGTCCCGAGCCCTGTCGCTCTTTCAGTTTCTGTTCTACTTTTCTAGGTCTACTTTTATCAAGCTCCCTATCCATATTTTTTAATTTATTCCTGTCTGTTGTGTACCCTGTCGCTTTTAGAACTGTATTTTCGTACAGTATTTTAGAACTGTATAATAGCTCTGTTATTTACCATCTTCTTGGGGTTTTTTAATTGTTTCTTGTCTTTTCTTAATGCCATTGCTTATTCCATTTTTCTTTCTCAACAACATTTGTGAGGTTTGCTGTCCCTAGTTTTTACTGCTTTCCTGTAGCCCGCTGCTATTTAAATCTTCTTTCTATGTCTCTCTTTATC
>NW_010524027.1:0-13367 GCF_000687285.1 Phaethon lepturus
AAGGAAAATATACCAGCTATGAATTATGTTTTGTAATATTTTTTTTTAATGTAACACGATACACAGCATTGTTTTAACAAGTGTAATTGTGAAAATTCTCTATAGAAAAGTAGAATGAAGCAAAGAAATTATAAACAAACGGATTCTAAAAGGTATATAGTCCTAGACCAAAAATTAGTTCTCTAGAAAATTGAATTACAGGTGATGTACAAGAGAACCATTATATGTCCTATTTCAAAATTCAGGGACAAGAAAGGAGGTGGTTTCTGAATTTATCACCTCAACTTGCATATTGTTTCCAATTCTGAATCTAAAAAGTCCTATCAACTAGTTCCTAGATAAGATGCCACAGAAGACTTGCAAGAGCATCTATATTATAGTTATCATAGTGCATAACAAACATAAATATTTTGTGTCCTGAATATGAATCACTATTCTGATATTCTATAATCTGGAATTTTGTGAGATTTTAGATCTCACAAAAATTTGCAAAATATTAATTTACTGATTCCAATTTACTTTTTAACTTTAGTTATATCACATTTCTATTTTGTCACATCTTTTACTTTGTGTACTGACAATTGACTTTGACTGTTATACGCTTCATTATAGCTATATCGATGTGCCTTGATACAGATTATGTTTGCAAAAATTTGCAAAAATTTGCAAAAATTTGCAAAATATTAATTTACTGATTCCAATTTACTTTTTAACTTTAGTTATATCACATTTCTATTTTGTCACATCTTTTACTTTGTGTACTGACAATTGACTTTGACTGTTATACACTTCATTATAGCTATATCGATGTGCCTTGATACAGCTATGTGCCAAGAAATGGAAGCAGGTAAAGATATCTAGCAATAAAACTGTGCCTATATTTTGTTCTTTCTAAATAACACTCTCCCTTAACAAACCATCTGAATTTTGATCATTAGAATGGACAGTCAACTGTCCAACATGCTGTCTTGCATTCAGAAACTCTGCTTTGGATGTCAATGTGTGTGACAAGCATTGATATGAGCTTCTTCCATGATATATGGTCCCAGTGTCCAGGAATTTTTTCAAGCAAGTTTAGATGTGTAGAATGATGCAGCTTCTATAAGATAATAGGAAAACAGGTAGTTATTTCTTTTGAGAATTTTTGTTGTTTCCATTCTCATTTTTGTGAAATCAGTTTCTACATGGAAAGCAAGGTAAAGGATCTCCATGTCGGGCTGAAATAAACCCTTGAAAGAGAAAACAACCCAAACTGGACACCAGCTTCTGAAAGCAGTAAATTAAAAAGGTATTTTATTCAGTATAACACTCTATTAAAAATAATGAAATCTTGAGAAAGCTGTCTGCTATTAGTCTCTCTACTGAGAAACACAGAATGGTTTATCATTAAGGATAAAATTTTGATTACAATGACATAAATTAGAACAGGCTTTATATAAACTCCTGTGGGGAGGAAGCTGCACTTCCAATAGATTATTACAGCCCTCAAAACATATGAAAAGAAAATACATTTAATAAACAGCTTAGCAATCACTGGTAAAGTGCTTCATTCTTTCATCTTTGTTTATTAACTTCATTAAAATATTAAAAAGGACCAATTCTATGCTCAGCTCTATTTGTGTATCTTTAAAGTAAGGCAGAGAAGTCAGTAATTTTCATAGAAAATTATGTTCAAAAACCCCTCCTGTCAGTTTTGGTATAACTCCAATGCCAAGACTAATTTGCATTAAAATCCATGTTAGATTAATAACTGAATCCAGATTTTGCTCTGTCTGAAGCTAGTAAAAGCTGAGTCTATTTACAGTAAATCAAAATCCAGTCAATTATTATACTTTTGCAACATTAATTACTATAATTATTACTATATATGATAAAGTAATTTACCTTTTAAATTAGCAATTATTAAAGTAGATGAAAATTCAATAAAGGTAAAACATCTTATTGTATGGTTGCATACAGAGCAAAGAAAATGGTCTTGCAGGTTTACACTGAAAAAATTTCCATAATTCCTAGTTACATAACTAGCTGGAATAAAGCTCACTGCTTTTGAAAGCTGTTGCATACATATGGAATCCAAACCAAAAGTCTTTTTATTTAACCGTTATTTTCAGAATAGTCTTTTAGTTCTTGTTTGTTTTGAAGGCAAATAAAGGTAGTGCAGAACAAAGAGAACAAGAGATGTTTGTGGATTCAATGAGTTTTTCAAATAGCTGTTTTCCATTATATGTATACTGTATTAGAGTTACATTTTTTAGGAAAAGTAGAAAACTGAGGAGTGCACAAAAACTAAATTTTTCATCCACATATTTTAGTCTAACCAAAATTCATATCAATCAAGATTTCTATATTAAAGATATATCATAAAATTATACACTACTTTTCATCCCAAGCCATAAGGCAGTAAACAGAGGTCATTTTATGTTTTTGATGCATTGAAGTGGAAATTACAGTCAACATTTGCGTTTAATATAAAAGTTCTTGTGAGAGTTCAGAAGTCATACTTAACTGAACTTTTCCTGAATTACTATGTTGAACCTGCTACCTAATCTATCTTATGAATCTTTTTTTAACCATGAACAAAGATGCTTCAACCTATAACCTGTTTTAAAATGGTGATGTCTTTCAATCCTTGAAAAATCAATGCTTCCATTGTAAGACATTTAATGAAAACCTACATTTTGCCTTCCTGTGGCTCAACACTACGTGTGTTACATGGTGACCATTTCTGATGGGTGCTTTGAAATTTGATTTCATCTTCCTGTAAGTGGGATAGTATAGTACTGGTTATTATTTGAAGTTCAGGATAATTGTAACACCAGTCTGCTTTTTAGTTTTCCTCTTGTGTTTCTTCAGATCTCAAAATGTTGTGCTTTTTTCCAGGAGACTCATTTGGAGCACGAGTTCACATACAAAAGCTGAAAGACCTGATCACAGAATCATAGAATTATAGAATAATTCAGAAATTAATTTAATTTTTATTGAAACAGTAAATGCTAATATAAATAGAACTCTGAAGGATGTTTCTTTATATTACCCATACCTATTACCTAGACTATAGTATGGTCTGTAGTTTCACATTTATTTAATTCCGTAATTCGGTTTGACTTTTATTTTCTAAAAAAATTGCATTTTTTTAAAGATTTAATTTTATTTCATCCCTCTGAAAACTTCAGAGGAAATTCTAAATTGTCTTTTATTGCTTTCAGATTGAAACAAAGATCAGTGTCTACAGAACTTGAGGTTCCCAAATCCTTATTCAGCATTACATGTGGATATTATTGGGGGAAATGAAAAATTCATACTAAAGATAGGAGGAAGAATAGTAAATTATTTCCTTCCTGCATGATGATTTACAGAGGAGGAAATCTGATGAGACATCCTTTACTAAAGCAAGACAAGATAAGGGAAAACAAGCTGATGATAACCTTGGTAACTGATCTTAAAATACTTAGCGTAAGTGATGTATCAAGACTGAAGCAAAGGAACAATGAAGGAAGCTACAGAAAACAACTTCATGGAGATTTAAGTAGAATAAACAAATAATGAGGGCATTTTGTACTGTGGGCTTGACCTGAAAACCTGCAGTTCAAAGATCATACAGTCTGAATACCCCTACTATGGTTTAAATACCACCATATCACTAAAAATGTGGTATGGCCACCTTAAGATTATAAATTGGAGGATTACACTAAGTGAAATGAAAAGCACTTCTTTACTCATTTTGAAAAAAACATAGGTACCATGCAAAGGATTATGGGGACTATAGGGAGGATCGTTTTGTTGTGTTTTTTTCTGTTTGTTCTATTGAAAAAGAAATTTTTTTTGTTTTTCAGAAATCTGAAATACCAAATATTGAGACTGTACCATGTTTATTTAAAAATCTTGAAGAAAAAACTAAAAAGCACATGGGAGTTATGACTACCCTGAACTGCAGAAGACTAATAAGTGATTCTAAGTCTCTTATAGGAAGATGGTATCAGGTAACTGACGGGAATTCTGATGACAGGTATAAAAAAACATTAATATACATAGTACTACTAATAATTTTACATGATATTGACTGGAACAATCCTGTGAAAAAAAGACATTGCTTAACTCAGAGTATTTAGATTCTATTCCTGACTCTTCCAAATATTTCATGCCTGACTTACATTAAATCTCTTAGGTTATAACTCCAAAAGTCAGTCATATACCCTACATAGAACACATAAAATATAAAATTATACATGCTTTATACTGTATTTGTATACTGGGGCTTAGTTTCTTATCGTCTCTGTGCCTTCGTTTACAAAATATAGACAGGAATACTTTCTGCAACCAAAAATGTGAGCAATAATCAAATATTGCATAAGGGTGAAAATGTAGGTGTAATGCCTAAATGGATGTAATGGTATATATGAATGATGTATCAGGGACTGAAATACAATCTGCAACTGTAGCTACAGCAGTGGCCTCTCACACGCATAAGAATAGAAACCCACTTAGCATACTTTAAATTAGTTTGTTTTGATCACAGAAATAAGCATGGTAATATAGTAGAAATGGAAAAGTGTTTTTTATCCAGTGGTCCCATAAAAAATAGGTTTACCATTGCTAATAATAGGCTGCCTTATGCTGACTGTGCAAGGCCCCAGTCCTGTCTAGCTGTTATCAATTTATTCTGGGAACTGGGTGTGTGACCTTTGTACTGTGTGTCTCTTGTTACAATGTGCAGCTTAAGAGTGGGGTAATGGAAAAGGTTTTGAAAATACGACACAAGTCTAAAGCAGAGACCCCAGAACCATAAACAGTGGTTTACACCAATCTCAGTGACAGTCAAGTGCTGGTCATTGAAGAAGCTCAATGTCAAGAGATGGGAAAAGACAGCTTTTGCTTTAAGGAAAAAAGCAGCAGCTAACTAAGTGGAAAAAAAAGGAAAAAGCCCAACCCAAACAAAACAAGCCAACTGACCAACTAACCAAACAAAAAACCCCAAACAAAAAACAGCCAAGGAAGAGGATAAGACACCTACTGGCCTTGGAAAAATAACTCCACCCTTGCCCCCCAAGATTCATGCAGCATGTATCCCAGGGGCAGAGGAGAGGAATGGCACTTTCTGGAAACTTGTAGAAGGACAAGATCCCAAATTGGGGATGGGCAAAAAAGAAAGAAATCATTTTTCCTTGGCGTTTCCCCCTTGAAGGACTCTTGAGCCTGACGACCTTGATGTCAGTGACTGAAACCATTAAGAACTGTACCAATCAAGAGTAACGATGGAACATCATGTTTTTGGTACAGTGTGCTCACAAATGATGTAGGCGATGATTATTAAAGAGTGATTGTTTTGAGTATGTAGTGATAATGACTGATAATGTGTGATGATTGATTGAATTATATATTAGTATTATGTTATTGTGTCAGTCTAGGAAAGTTTTCTTTTGAAGCTTAAGACTTGCCCTATTTATCAGTCTTCTGAACATGCCCATCACAGTGGTCTCTAAATCTGATTATATCCACACATTCCTGGTACTGGAAATCTGGATAGTGTAAAACAATTTCTGAAGAGTTTTTATGTTTTTATTTTTGACTTATTGTCAAAATAGCAATTTTTAAATTTAGGCTGAGAACTGGAAATAAACAGTCATTCTCAGAAATAGCATTGGAATCTTAGAAATCCAAAAAGAAAGGCTGCTTACAAGAAACACATGTTTTTTTGTGATATTTAGTGAACAGTCCCAGTCTCTAAGAGTCAGTAAGTCTCACATTACCATGTAAGACAACAATCCACTATTTATAAATGATGGACCTTGGCCTCCTATCCTGCTCCTTACACATCTTGCTCAGTGTGGAACTTGTAGAAAGGAACATATCCATCACAGTCCCTCTTATGGCAAAGTCAAAGCTGAAAGAGACTGAGGAAAACAGAAAGCTCTAGTGAAATGCAAGTGTACATGTCAATATAAATTCATACAGGTCAGCATTTACAGGTAAGGGAACTTGCTTCTTCAAGTGTCTTCACATGTGTATGCTAACAGTGGATAACTCAGAACAAACACAGTGCTATCACAAGTCTTCTGAAGGATCTCAGTTCTCCATCATACAAACAATATTTGCATCACTGCCATGTTGAAACCTGTGTCTTCTCTGGATGTTCACTGAGAGTACAGATACATTATACATGTTGCACAGGCAATTTCAAGATACAGTGTTGTGGTGGGCTGGGCTCATCATCTAATGCATTGCTGTTTTCTATCTGATGCTCCTGGTCCTGGGTAAGAATATTCATGGCTATTTAATCTGTCACACTCTCTGCTGCCAGTGTTTTGGTTAGACCATACTGAGGTACATTTTTGATCTGAGGTCTCTCATTGATTCTCACTCAATTTGGTGAAAGTCCATGTGTCACCTCTACACATCGTCATCCAGGAATCTCAAGGAAACACTTTCAGGATTCACAGTGTATCATATACAGACTGCACCCAATAGGATTAATTTTCAGTAGCGCGATGGCTACAGTGGAAGAGTGCGAAAGCAGTAAACGCTTCTATACGGATGTGTTTGTGATGCATTTTTGGTCTATATGATGACATTTCTGATTGTTGGTTTTCTGTTTAAATTGATTTAGCTTCCTACATAGTAACACATTCCTCCACCTCAGGGTCAGTTTCACAATCTTTTTATATTTTAGTGGTCAGAATTTGTAACTTATTTTCCATTTATCCAGTTTACAAGTTTTGAAAATGCTATTTTCAAAAGAGTAGAGAGTTTTAGTGATATTTTTTAATCAAATTTTGTTCTCCTATTCACCTGTGAAATAAACTCCTCTTCAAAGTGACTTTTGTCTTCAGTGACAGCTTCCTTCCTAAAACTCAGTTTTCATATGCTAGAAATTTTCAGGTAAAAGTCAACCCCTCACCAAACCCTGTTTAATCCTAAAAAATCCCTTCCTAAAACCTTGTTTTGAGCTCTGTGACTGTGGGTGATAATGTTATGCATATTTTTTTAAATGATTGTGAGACAATGCCTACATGTCACTACAGTTTGCTTTCAACTCATTTAAGATTACTAATGTTATCAACAGCACTGGCCTCAAGAAGTCAGTACAAAGATCAGAGTATTGCTGCTTACTTTGAACTTTTGTATTAACTCAAATTGACTCTAATCTAGCCCAAAATGTTTACTTTATAATTTCAATAATATGTTTGTAGGAACTTTAGTTGTGTGTTTGTTTGTTTGTTTGTTTTGTTGCAGTTCAGAAGAGAATATATTTTTCAAGTGAATATGTGATCACCTCAGTGACAGTGAAGTGCAGTAACTGTATGAATCTAAACTAGAAGATATGTTTCAGGGATCACAATATACATTCTAGGTATTAATGGACATTTAATCTAAGGGGAGCAGACAAACTATTTTAAATGAGAACCCCTGAAATAAGTAGGGCAGGCATCATATCCTAAAAGCTGTTTTGTTTTTCAGATTTTCTCTTCTTATGTTGATATTGTTAGTTTAGACATAGCCCTTGGTTGTCTGTATTACATTTACATAATTTCATGTCCTGGTTTCAGCCAGGGTAGAGTTAATTTTCTTCATAGAAGCTAGTGTGAGGTTATGTTTTGGATTTGGGATGAGAAAATGTTGATAGCATGCTGATGTTTGAGTTGTCCTTAAGTAGTCAAGGACAGTCCAGCTTCTCATGCTGGCCTGCAGCGAGCAGGCTGGGGGTGCATGGGGAGCTGGGAGGGGACACAGCCGGGACAGCTGACCCAGGCTGGCCAGAGGGATATTCCACACCATATGACATCATGCTCAGTATATAAAGCTGGGATGAAGAAGAAGGAAGGGGGGGAGAGACGTTCGGAGTTATGGCATCTGTCTGCCCAAGAAATCATTACTTGTGGCGGAGCCCTGCTTCCCTGGAGATGGCTGAACACCTGCCTGCCCATGGGGAGTAGTGAATTAATTTCATGTTTTGCTTTGCTTGTGTGCACGTCTTTTGCTTTCCTTATTAAGCTGTCTTTATCTGAAACAATGACTTGCCTCACTTCTACTCTTCTGATTCTCTCCCCCGTTCTACCATGGGGGAATGAGCGAGCTGGCTAGGGTTAAACTATGACATTTCATGGTAGCTAATTCCCTCAAACTTTGTCATTTCTCAGTGACAACTGAAAGATTCTCTTTTAGGGGAAATTCTGAAGAATATTGACACGTGAGCTTTTTTGTACATTTGCATAAATATACGCATGAATATTCATGCATAGAGTTGTGAATTAAAACAAACCAGTGTTTTGGTTTTTATTTTTTTTTAATGGGACCAGGTAAGGCAGGATTTCCTAAATTTTCTTTGGACAGAAATGAACTGACATTTCAGAGCTTTCCAAAACTACCTACTTCTCTATCCTTCTACTCCATAAAGTTCAAAGACTCTGAGGCTAGAACAACTAGATACACTGTTCTTAAACTGAGAAACATACTAGGTCACATCTGGCCATAATCTACAAGGTCCTGCTAGGTTGCTACCTGAGCATTTGGGAAAAGAACTTTAGAAATCTTCCAGCCCTTTGTCCCTGGTACCTCTTAGACAATCAGATAGGAAAAAACATCAAATTGCTACTTCCTAAAGGAAAACCATTGTACTGGCAAATTCTGATCAGTTCTGTTCTCAGTGCTCTGTTTCTGTTTATGCCCAGATGCATCTGTGAAATTCATCTCCCCTGTACATATTGATATGACAGGGCATCAAGGCTCCAATGAAGCAGTAACAGTGCCATGTCAGTAATTTGACAGATCAAGGACTCCCCAAGGATGCTATAATGAAGAATGCTCCATTCATTTTTCTCTCACATATGCATACTCTTATTAACTTGTTCAAAGTTTCTACGCAGTCTCTATTAGGACTGTAATGATGTTTATTTTGTGTAGATTTCAAGTTGTCATTATAATTAAATCACTTTTTGTCTGGATTGGGTATAATTTCATACAAAAATATAATATTTTACATTAGAGAATAAAACACTTGTGCTGAGTGATATGTTTTCTTCTCACTTTTTATTTATATCTCTTATTTTTATTTGTATTTCTTCCCTTATGAAAAAATCCAGTCCCTCACAAAAAAATTGTGAGGAACTTTTGAGGGAATTGAGAGTCCATCTGCTTCTGCCTTGCATAATGTTAGTATGAGTGATTCTTATTTTTTTTATTCCTGGGTCACCCTTTCAGCATCCCTTTGGGTCCTATAGTCGACAGTGCAACTCTTCTTCATGAAGAATGGGGCAGTTTGCGATTGACACACTTTACTGACAGGAACATGATGTTTATGGTGGAGGTTCCTTCCTGGAACTGGGATCACCTGAGGCTATATTTATTTGTTCTTAACCACTCAGAGCCTCTTCCTCTTCTACTGGCAAACAAGTTGGTAACACAATTACTCCATTTTGTTAGATTTATACCATGTATGATTAAACCATATTTTTTCAGAATCAACATTAAGCCTTAGCAAAATAAGCCTGCTAGCTTAAACTATAGAAAATAGATCATTACAGAGTCAGCTTTTGTCTAAATGAAATAACCTTCTTGATCCATTCATAATCCCTATCAAATTTTGCAGTTTCAGCTAAAACAGACCTGCAGCCACTTCATTTACACATAGGTGTCTAGTGGATGGATGATAACGTGCTATGCCAGGTAAATAGACAGCCCTACCAGAGGGCATGCCATACTGGACCTGTTGGTCACCAATGCAAGTGAGCTGGTTGGTGGTGTCAAGATTGGAGACAGCCTGGGTGACAGTAGTCATGTACTGGTGGAGTTTGCAGTCCTGAGGGACATGGGGTAGGCAAAGAGTAAACTCAGGAACCTGACTTTTCGGAAAGCAAACTTCCAGATCTTCAGGGAGTTAGCCAATGGGACCCCTGGGAAACTGTGCTCAGGGACAAAGGAGCAGAACAGAGTTGGCAGATCTTGAAGGATGTTTTCCATAGAGCTCAAGAGCTCTCGATCCTCAGGTGTAAGAAATCAGGACAGGAAGGCAAGAGGCCAGAATGGTTGAGTGGATATCTGCTAATCAAATGAAAAGACAAAAAGGAAATGCACAGGCAGTGGAAGCAGGGACAGTTATCCTGGGAAGAGTACAGGGACATTGCTCGGTTTTGCAGGGATGCAGCCTGGAAGGCCAAGGCGCAGCTGGAGCTGAACTTGACAAGGGATGCAAAGGTTGCTACAGGTATGTCAGCCAGAAAAGGGAAGTCAAAGAAAGTGTACCCCTCTTGATGAGCAAGATTGGCAGACTAGTAACAACGGATTAGAAGACTGTGGTACTCAACGACTTCTTTACCTTGGTCTTCACTGGCAATCTCTCTTCCCATGTCTCTCAAGTGGAGGGACTGCAATATGGGGACTGGAAGAAAAAAATCTCCCCCAACATAAGAGAAGATCAGGTTTGAGACCACCTGAGAAATCTGAACATACACAAATTTATGGGACCTGACAAGATGTATCGCAGAGTGCTGAGAGAATTGGCTGATGTAGTTGCCAAGCCACTCTCCATCACATTTTAAAAGTCCTGGCACTCAGATGAATTCCTTGGAGACTGGAAAAAGGGAAACTTTGCATCCATTTTTAAAAAGGGTAGCAAGGGGGACCGTGGGAACTACTGACCTTTCAGCTTTCCCTTTGTACCTGGGAAGATCCTGGAACAGGTCCTCCTAGAAGCCTGCAATGTGCACTCACAACCCAGAAGGCCAGACGTGTCCAGGACTGCATCCGAAGAAGCATGGCCAGCAGGTCGAGGGAGGTGATTCTGCCCCTCTGCTGTGCTAAGACCCTACCTGGAGTACTGCATCCAGCTCTGGAGCCCTCAGCACATGACCTGTTGGAGTGAGTCCAGAGGAGGACCACAAAAATGATAAGAGGGATGGAACACCTCTCCTATTAGGACAGGTTGAGAGATTTGGGGTTATTCAGCATGGAGAAGAGAAGGCTCCAGGGAGACCTTATTGTAGCCTTTCAGTACTTCAAGGGGGATTATGAGAAAGATGGGGACAGACTTTCTAGCAGGGCCTGTAGCAATAGGACAAGGGGTGATGTTTTTAAATTAAAGCAGGGTAGATTTCAACTGAATAAAAGGAAGAAATTTTTCACAATGAGTGTGGTGAAACACTGGAACAGGTTGTCCAGAGAAGTGGTAAATGCTCCATCCCTGGAAACATTCCAGGCCAGGTTGGATGGGGCTCTGAGCAACCTGATGTAATTGAAGATGTCCCTGTTCGTTGTGGGATGGTTGGACTAGATGAACTTCAAAGTTCCTTTTCAACCCAAAGATTCTATGATTCTATCATTCTATATTGTATATAAAGGAAGTAATTTTTTATGATGAGGGTGGTGAGACACTAAAACAGAAAAGTTGTGGATGCCCCATCCCTGGGAGTGTTCAAACTGAGATTGTATGGGACTTATAGCAACCTTATTTATTGGAAGGTGTCCCTGCCTATGGCTGGGGGCATAGACTAGATAACCCTTAAAGATCCTTTCCAACCCAACCCATTCCATTATTCTATGATTCTATGATACTGTGATTCTATGATTCTATGCAAAATTAATTAAATTTCAGAATTTTTTAGGTTAAGTTAATTATATATGTGTAAAAGTTCTTCTTCCCGTTCCATGCAGAATTACTAAATTTAATATGAGAAATATATTATAAGTAATTATGCTGATTTAAGTTCATCTTTGTTAAGTAAAATAAATATATATCTTTCTTAATACAGAATAAGAGCTTTGAACATGTTTAAAACTGATATGTACCAAATGTATCTTGTTTTTTTATATATGCATCCCTTCGCTCAATATTTTTTTCTTTCACATCCTTGCAAATTGTGTATGAAATTACACTTCTAGTATAGAGTTGGTCCAGTTAACTCCAATCTGATGTAAAAAGTCTAGTGAAAGAATCATGAAATCATCAATTTTGTTAAATTAACCTCCCTGAGGTGTTCATTTGGTCTAATTTGAGTATCTCTAATTCTGCTGTGGCATACAGACTTGACTACCTAGTCATTCTCTGACCTGGTGTCACTTGCATTCAGTTTAATGGTAAAAAGTTAAGACCTGAAGTACAAGACAGTAAGCAACCATCATTTGTTCTCATTGAACAAATATTTAAATACCTACAGTACAATGGTGTGAAAATAATTTTTTTTTTTCCCCAGCGTTGCAGGTATTCTGATAAAATGTCTAGGTATACTGTATTTCCTTTTAGGTTTTTTTTAAAGGTTGACTACCTTGCTGGTAATTATTTATCAAGAAGATATTTTATGCAGCCAGGAAAATTGTAGCGATTTATGTTATGAAAATTAATGATTTATTTGATTTAACCATCAACCCAACACCACCATGCCCACTAAACTTAGTCCTGAAGTCCAAATATTTTTTGAATGCTTCCAGTGATGGTGACTCCACCACTTCCCTGAGCAGCTTGTTCCAAGGTTTGATCACTCTCTCCGTAAAGAAATTTTTCTTAATATCTAGTCTGAACGTCTCCTGGTGCAAACTGAAGCCATTTCCTCTTGTCCTATCGCTAGTTACTTCAGAGAAGAGAGCAAGACCCACCTCGTCACAACGTCCTTTCGCGGAGTTGTAGAGAGTGATAAGGTCTCCCCTCAGCCTCCTCTTCTCCAGACTGAACAACCCCAGTTCCCTCAGCTGCTCCTCATAAGACTTGTGCTCCAGACCCCTCACCAGCTTTGTTGCCCTTCTTTGGACAGGCTCCAGCACCTCAGCATCCTTCTTGTAGTGAGGGGCCCAAAACTGCACATACGATTTGAGGTGAGGCCTCACCAGTCCCAAGAACATGGGTACAATCACTTCCCTACTCCTGCTGACCACACTCTGTCTGATAAAGGCCAGGACGCTGTTGACCTTCTTGACCACCTGCCTCACACTGCTGGGTTGTGTTCAGCTGCCTGTCAACCAGCACCCCCAGGTCCTTTTCTGGGCAGCTACCCAGCCACTCTTCCCTAAGCCTATAGCACTGCATGGGGTTGTTGTGACCCAAGTGCAGGACCCGGAACTTGGCCTTGCTAAACCTCATACAGCTGGAGACAGCCCTTTGGTGCAGCCTGTCCAGATCCCTCTGCAGAGTCTTCCTACCCCTTGAGCAGATTGACACTCCCACCCCTCAAGCAGATCAACACTCCCGCCCAACTTGGTGTCATCTGCAGACTTACTGAGGGAACACTCAATCCCCTCATCCAGATCATCAGTAAAGATATTGAACAAGACTGGCCCCAAAAACCGAGCCCTGGAGAACACCACTTGTGACCAGCCACCAACTGGATTTAACACCATTCACCACAAGTCTCTGGGCTCGGCCATCCAGCCAGTTCCTCACCCAG
>NW_010524027.1:13960-14397 GCF_000687285.1 Phaethon lepturus
AAGGCTTTACTAAAGTCCAGGTAGACAACATCCACAGCCTTTCCCTCATCCACTAGGCGGGTCACCTGGCCATAGAAGGAGATCAGGTTGACCAAGAAGGACCTGCCTTTCATGAGGTAACACAAGAAGAGTACAAAGATCTCGTTAGGTCAAGCAGAGAGAAAATTAGAAAGGCAAAAGCCCAGCTAGAACTCAATCTGGCTACGGTCATAAAAGATAACAAAAAATGCTTTTACAAATACATTAACAACGAAAGAGAGCCAGGGAGAATCTCCATCCCTTGTTGAATGTCAGGGGAACATTGTCACCAAGGATGAGGATAAGGCTGAAATACTTAATGCCTTCTTTGTCTCAACCTTTCATAGCCAGACCAGGTATCCGCAGGGTATTCAGTCCCCTGCGCTGGAAGACGGGGTTGGAGAGCACGGTAACCTCCC
>NW_010524027.1:14408-21758 GCF_000687285.1 Phaethon lepturus
TTTAATAGCCAGACCAGGTATCTGCAGGGTATTCAGCCCCCTGAGCTGGAAGATGGGGATGGAGAGCACAATAAACTCCTCATAATCCAGAAGGAAACAGTTAAGGACCTCCTAAGCCACCTGGATACCCACAGGTCTATGGGGCCTGATGGGATCCACCCAAGAGTACTGAGGGAGCTGGCAGAGGTGCTTGCCAAGCCACTCTCCATCATTTATCAGCAGTCCTGGTTAACAGGGGAGGTCCCAGAAGACTGGAGGCTTCCCAGTGTGATGCCCGTCTACAAGAAAGGCCAGAAGGAGGATCAGGGTAACTACAGGCCTGTCAGCCTGACCTCTGTACTGGGGAAGATCGTGGGGCGGTTCGTCTTGAGAGTGCTCACAGGGCATGTGCAGGACCACCAAGGTATCAGGCCCAGCCATTAGGCTTGGGGAGGAGGGGCTGGAGAACTGCCCAGCGGAAAAGGACCTGGGGGCGCTGGTTGACAGGGAGCTGAACATGAGCCAGCAGTGTGCCCAGGTAGTCAAGAAGGCCAACAGCATCCTGGCCTCTTTCAGAAAGTGTGGCCAGCAGGAGTAAGGAAGTGATTGTACCCCTGTTCTTGGCAGTGATGAGGCCACACCTTGAATCTTCTGTTCAGTATTTGGCCCCTCATTACAAAAAGGAGATTAAGGTGCTCGAGCATGTCCAGAGAGGGTAACAAAGCTGGTTGAGGGGTCTGGAACACAAATCTTATGAGGAGGAGCTGAGGGAACTGGGGTTGTTCAGTCTGGAGAAGAGGAGGCTGAGGGGACACCTCATCACTCTGTACAACTATGCGAAAAGGCGTTGTGGTGAGGTGGGTCTTGGTCTCTCCTCCCAAATAACTAGTGATAGGACAAGAGAAAATGGTCTCAAGTTGCACCAGGGGAGATTCAGACTAGATATTAGGAAAAATTTCTTTACGGAGAGAGTAAACTTGTAACTTGTAAAAGTGGCACTTCGGGACATAGTTTAGTGGGCATGGTGGTGTTGGGTTAACAGTTGGACTTATTAGCTTATTCCCTTACAAAAATCTCATTTCTGTGTAGTGTATACAGTGCAAAGTGCATAAGCGCAACATGTTCTATTCTGAGCTTGTTCATCTTCAGGATTTCCTTTGAAAATCTAATATCTCCTCCAATTTCCTCCTTAGAAGAGGAAACCATTCTGAGATGGTTTCAGATTCTCCTCCAATCTATCTATATGTTCTTTGCAGTGTCCCCTGAATATCCTCTCTCCTGCATACATGGTATGTTCCTAATAATTTTTGACATCGTACAATGAAACTACAAAGTCAAGGAGACTAAGCAAATTTATAGTGAGGAGATTTAATGTGAAAGCTTCTTGGAAAGGTGACTACATGCATCCAAGTCCAGAATGATGGATTAGCAGAGGTATGAGATTGTCTAATATTTTTAAATGTATAATATGGTATTAGTACTGACTTGGCATATTAACAGCAAACATATTTAAAGGGATTTGAAGAGCCCTTAGCCAGATTTGTATTTTTTCCCACCAAAAAAATGTCACGAGAACTGAAGATTGCTACAAAAATTGTATATGGGATTGCTAGTTCTTTCTGCATATTGAATGAATATATTTTTTCAAAAAGGATTTAATTGGAACATATTTGTTGTGTGTCTTCCTATAGGTGAGACTAAATAGTTGTCACCTATAGATGATAGTTATGAAGCACATTAAGAAATTTTTTGACATATTGGTATTGATTGAATTGTTTTTAATATTAATCGAAGGTATAGTCAGTAATGATATCAACTGTCATAAGTTGCTACTCAGAATATTTACATCCATATTTTTATTTAAATAAAATTAAAAAATAGATTTCATCTTGATTGCAAGTTGACTTTGGCCCAGTAAAAACCTTCACTAAGGCACAGGGGATTCCTGATTCAAGAATGGGTTCAACGTTATATTTGCTAAAGACAATAGCTTCTTACTGTTTTAAAATATCAAAATGGAGATAATGTATATGTGTGTCATCATTATCTGGGGAAATTTTGTATCAGCAGTAACATTTTTTGTTACAAAGTAAACTAGTATTAATATCTCCATTATACGGGTAGGAGAAGTGAAGCATAAAAAAATATGTTGAATGACCAAACTGATCCGGAAGACCAATATCAAACTTAATCCATCATCTCCTGTGTTGTAGTGTAGTGCTTCCTCCAAAAGTCTATTAAAAAATATATATTTTCTTATTATGGACTAAAAGAGTTGATGATGGCTCCCCCAAACTTTGATGTGGCTGAGGTTATATTTTCTATACTTTTCAATCTTGCCTCCTAGCTTTGTTTCTTCAGCTCTTAAATCATAAAAGAAGAACAAAGATACACATTACTTTAAGGGTTATAATTACATTTTTCAGAAAAAAAAAAGAGTGTACCCTGAGCTATGTTGTCAAGAAATGCTCCACTGTGACTCTTGAGCTATGCTAATTTGATTTTAAGGTTTTGTTTGTTTGTTTGGGGTTTTTTTACAGTTTTTAATAAAATGTTCTATAGGAAATTAAATGCAGCTCTAAAAAATTTCTTTAGAATTAGAGATGTTTTTTCCTCAGGAAGTAAACATGAACAACACAGCATACTACCTATAAAGTGAGAATTATTTTCCCAACAGGTTCTTACAAAAATCTGAACAGAAGTCTAGCTGTTGCTGTTCATATAACTTCCTACTTTCACTCTTCTTTATTACTTTAATTATACTAATGATGACATGGAAACACTGAACAAATTCTGAACTTCAGAAAGTACCCTTTACTGAAGCACGGAATCTTAACAGAAGTCCGGTATTGCCAAGGATCTTTTGTGACTGCTGTTTGAGTACTTCATGGCAAATACAGTAACTTGCCAATTTTTTGACAACTGGAAACAAAATTAACTCGATGAAGACCAGTCTTAATACATGTCTCTCTATATATTTATTAATACACACATATCTAAGGAGACTGAAACTATTTTAATAAGAAACCCAATAAAAAGCACAACCTGTGAGTATATATATTCTAGTAAATACCAACAACATACACAAATCTTCTGGCCAAATTAAGTCTCTAAGATACATAAGCCTGATGTTTATTTCCGGTACACTTGTTAAAGATCAACTTCTTCTGCAGGCCAGTTGGGAAACAAACAAAGATTTCTAATTTGATAAAATTTTTGATGCTATACCTCACAAAATCAGACTTACTTACGAAATTAATTTTTCCTTGAGTTATCAACATATGTATTGAAATGGCCTGAAATGTACAAAGGGTAAACTACACTGTATAAAATAAGTATAAAAGTGTGTCCACTGAGATTATATAACACCACCTTTATTAGATTTAGATTTAGTTTTGTTAACTTGTTAATCAGGCAGAACTGGAAATAAAATCATCTTATGTTGATTCTTCAAAGCTCATTGAAAAAATCTAAAGAGGCTTAGAGAGATCATAAATATGGGTAGAAACAACAAAATGAGATTAAACCTTGAGGAAGGAAAGATAACACTTCCAGAGGAAAAATAATAAGAAAGACAGATGATTCTGGTGAAGCTGTATCTGGAATATTGCATTTAGTTCTGGGCACCTCAGTCCTTGGGATGTCCAGAAAAATTGAACAGTAATTAAAGGGATAAAGAAACTAAATTCTTACAAGATAATAAGAATTAATAATGTGTATTTCCAACTAACCCTGAAACTCAGCCCTCAATTTTGTCGTGTAAATTTGTTGTGTTATGCTTATGCATGTAATTGATTTAGAAGCAGTGAAAAGTGAAGGACAAGTCTTGGCTATCATTAAGTTCTCATTGTGCAATATACGTTTTTATATATCACTAAACATAAAGAGCCTGAATTAGCAGATTAATTTAGCAGACCTTTAATGTTTAAATAATAACAACAGAATACTGCTATTATCTAGAGAATTTTATTAATGAGTAGTGCTTAAGATGTGATGACACGAAAACTGGGCTGGAGCGTTGGTCTGCTCAAAGGTAGGAAGGCTCTGCAGAGGGATCTGGACAGGTTGGATCAAAGGGTTGACACCAGCTGTATGAGGTTCAACACAGCTAAGTGCCAGGTCCTGCACTTTGGTTGCAACAACCCCATGCAACGCCACAGGCTTGGGAAGGAGGGGCTGGAGAGCTGCCCGGCAGAAAAGGACCTGGGGGTGCTGGTTGACAGCTGGCTGAATATGAGCCAGCAGTGTGCCCAGGTAGCCAAGAAGGCCAACAGCATCCTGGCTTGTATCAGAAGGAGTGTGGCCAGCAGGAGTAGGGAAGTGATTGTGCCCCTGCACTCAGCACTGGTGAGGCGGCACCTCGAATCCTGTGTTCAGTTTTGGGTCCCTTACTACAAGAAGGACATTGAGTTGCTGGAGCATGTCCAGAGAAGGACAGCAAAGCTGGTTGAGGGGTCTGGAGCAAAAGCCTTATGAGGAACGTCTGAGGGAACTGGGGTTGTTCAGTCTGGAGAAGAGGAGGCTGAGTGCAGACCTTATCACTCTCTACAACTCCGCGAAAGGACGTTGTGGCGAGGTGGGTCTTGCTCTCTTCTTTCAAGTAACTAGTGATAGGATGAGAGGAAGTGGCCTCAAGTTGTGCCAGGGAAGGTTCAGACTAGATATTAGGAAAAATTTCTTTACGGAGAGAGTGGTCAAACCTTGGAACATGCTGCTCAGGGAGGTGGTGGAGTCATCATCACTGGAAGTATTCAAAAAATGTGTAGATGTGGCCCTTCAGGACATGGTTTAGTGGGCATGGTGGTGTTGGGTTGATGGTTGGACTTGATGATCTTAAAGGCCTTTTCCAACCTTAGTGATTCTATGATTCTATCATTCTATGCCTGCTTATCACATGACCTAGGGGACATCTAGTATTAACATTACCTCCCTCTTTCACAATAGACAAGTGCTCAAAATTGTAATTATGCATGTGATTTTGATTCAGTCTCTTTACGCAAATACATTTGAAAAAATCTCTATTTGTGTTCGTTTTGTAACAATAACACTTTTTAAAACATATTATCTTATGGATTATGTGGGTTTTTTTGAGAAACAACTACATCTAGAGATATGCTGGATACTTTCTAAATTCCATTCCAAGGCTTGGGTTCACCTACCATCCACATCTCATTTATATATGTGACTCAGAAAAACCTGAACTCACCCACACCCTATAACTCTTCATTTTTGCGAAAAGAAATATGGACATGGGTAAAAAACTGGAATTGTCTTCAAGAGGTGCCCACTAAGAATAGTGAGAGTCCCATGTCCCTGACCATACTTGGTATACGCAAGCAGATAAATATATTGGTCAATGAAAAACGACAAAGCGTGCTGGAGAAAGTCAAGAAGTTAAAAATTTACTCCTCTGAGTTACTTCTGGCTGGGGAAACAATGTTAGGCAATATTTTAAGATATTTTTTCATTTATTTTTGCCACATTTTTAAATGTTTTTCAGAAAGTTTGAAGCAGCAGCTAAACCAGTGCATTGTACAAAAGAAGCTACTGAAGATAACCTTAAGAGCTTGCCAAATGCAGCTGTTATGGCTATTCTCAGTGATGCATTGAGACTGCAGACAGACGTCACATCAGTTACTGGGTTTTATATTCTTTCTTGTACCTGATCTGTTCCCATTCCCTCCAAGGACTGCAGAAATTGGGTTATGGTTTAACCATGGCCTTCAATTTCAGTGAAGGCATTTTTGACAAGCAGAGTGGAGAAAGAGAGCATTACACTACATCATTTCTAGGAAAAAACCTCTTCAGAAAGGAACAAATGCAACTTGTATCACTAGTGTGGATCCTGAGCTCAGATGTAGAAATGGGCAGAGGCATGTTGGTCTCAGAGAGTGCCTCTGATTGGCAGTCTGATTTGTTTGCATATTTTGTTCCTTTATGACGACAGTGACAGAGCCAGGTTGACGACTGTTCCACAGACTGCAGTGAGAAGCTGAATGAAGGAGAGGAAGGAGAGTTAAAACAAGTAACTGGAGCCTGCAGACCAAGTGGTGACAGAGACACTCTTGTGAGAAACAGTGAACAGGTCTGTCAAACCTCAGAGATATGGAAAGAGCATTCCTACAAAGAAAAGAAGACCCAGAAATGTAATGTCTTGCTGAAATTGAGACAAGAAGTAGGATGTCCCTGCAAGGATGCAGTCAACAGGGGCAGATTGTTTATAATGCTTTTTGTAGTCTTACGTAGTTACTTCAAAATGTTTTTATTTAAAAAAATGAAGCAGTCTAGTGCTTTGACATTGTAATTTAAGAAGAATAGGCAGGGATTACAGTGAGTTGTCAAGGTTACTGGATTCGTTGCTAGGAGGAGTTTGACGTTAGATCTGGGTTTTCCATCCTCTTAAGTCTTGGGGCTATTTGTGTATTTCTTTCTCCTGCCAGCTGCCTTCACAGTAGCCCCCACCCTGGCCCTTGAAACAAAGAGCTCTGTTCTGTCCAGCAGGGAGGTCCTTGGTCTGTCAGGCTGCTGCCACAGGCAGCAGTTGTAGAGCTGCAGCTACAAAAGGGCAGGCAGTAGTCACTTGGCCATGAGACAATTATAACAGATTGTGGTCTTAGAATAGAAAAAATTGTATCTGCTAGGCTACACTTTGGAGGCAAAGTTATTTTCAGATTACTATTAACTGGGCACACAATCACCTGAGGGAAATCTGCTTGATCATCTGATACAGGTTGAATATCTTTCTCATGGAACAAAAGTTACTGGGAAAAAAAACCATGGGTGAGAAATAATTAATCTTTTTAATCTGCTTTCAGCAAGTCAAGTGGAGTGGTAAATGTTTACAATAGGATAACAATGTGGCAAATAGAAACCCTGCTTTTATGAATTCTGATGTATTCCCAGTAACTCTCTAAATTATATACCTGTCATTAGAGCTTAATTCTTGGAAGTTTTTTAGGGAAGGCTTTCCTTTTTTTCTTTTTTCTTTTTTTCTCTTTTCTTTCTTTCTTTGTTACTTTCTTTTTCTTTTTTTTTTTTTTTCTGAAGCCTTCTTTGAGCTTTACCTTTAAATAAAATAATAGTGAGTTCAGGAACTCAGTGCAAAGCCTTTCTTTCATCTGTTTGCAGCTGTTACAACCTGTTAGAAGTTGAACATAAAAAGTTCAAAACTATGGTGAAAGGCTGGGAAAGAATATCTTAGATTTACATGTTACATCAAGATCTGGCACTCCTTGGTTCCCACCACCATTGTCAATCTGTGTTACTTAAGATCTGATAATGAAGATGTATGAAGTCAACTGCTATACTTCACACACAGTCCTCAAAGTTTGTTGATGCTATTACGCCAGTCTACAAGAAAGGCCGGAAGGA
>NW_010524028.1:0-28551 GCF_000687285.1 Phaethon lepturus
GTCCCGTGGGGCAGGGCTCCCGCCCTCACGCCGCTGCCGGCCAGCCGTCCCGTGGGGCAGGGCTCCCTCTCCTCTGCCGGAGGGGCACGGGGCAAAGCCGGGCAACCAGACAGCTCCGGCGCTGCCTCTGCTTGGAAGGAAAGCTGCAGCTTTAAGGGGCAGAGGAAGCCAGCGTGTGCTGCAGCAACAAGGTCCATAGGCAGCATTTTTCAAGTGCCCACCCAAAACATCAGAGAATGACAGAACCGAAAAGGAGAAGAGCTACAAAATAAGCAGGAGCAAATAAGCTGGATTTTAACTGCGCCACGAGCAGGAGCGTGGCAACAGGAAGGCAGTGACTCAGGTGGTGAAGGTGCAGGGCTAGATCCCCAGCAGCTGCTGCAAATCACAACTCCAGTTGCTACGGCAGAGGGTCGGACCTGGGGCATGGAAAACCACCCTGCCAAGGAGCTATCACAGAGAAATGCTCTTTTCCCTCCATTGCAGCCATTTTTCCTCCTAGCGGGCTGCTGGCCCAACAGACAGAAGTTAAGGTCTACACCCTGACAGAGTGCTTTACAAAAATTAAGGGCAGCAAGCAGTCAGTCCTTTGTGAAAAGGCAGGATTCAGCCAAATCCTGTGGTTTCACATGGATATTGGGACACACGGATACTGCCGTGACAATTAACTCCCATTCTATGCCAGTCAGAATAAGCACTGTCAGAAGTAGCACAGACGTGTAACAAGCCCTTACAGTTAATGAGACCCTGTCCATCTCTGTGCGTTTAAGCTGGCTGCCTTCCTCCTTCTATCCACCACTTCAGAGCACGACCAGCTGGTTCCAGTCCCCTATTAAAAGCAAAAATATTTTTATGACTCTTCTGCAAGCTGATGCATTTCAGTGTTTTTTCGTATCAAAAAAAACAATTACCATATCGCAGACTGAAGGAGAAGTTAATAATTGACATGTAAAAGTTCCATAAACCTACTTAACTGTGGGTTCACATCTAAAGGGTCGGGAACACAGCTGAGAGCACAGTAATTGCTGACAAATGTCATCGTACACCAGCTCTATTACATAGTAATTAACATCATTTAAACTCTTATGAAAGATGTTTAAGCAGAGAGATACTTCTTTAGCACTTGAGATAGGAATAAGAACACACTCAAGACGTTCTTGTTGCCCAGCTTGACAGCTAGTAATGGCAGGGGCCATTATTTATCTTTCTGATGCCTGAACTATGCATGTATGAATGTAGCTATAAAAGGTTTTGTTGTTTGGATTTGTTTTTTTTAAATGAAAGAGACACTGAATTGGTCAAAAGCCTGTTCTAACCAGCATTGCCGAAGAGGAAGAAGTATGTGACCAGCTCCAAAAGGAGAATGAAACTAGCAACCAGTAGGCCAGTATCAGTTCATCAGAAACCAGGCTTGGTTCCCTCTCTGTTGCTCACCGCTTTTGGGACAGACTTTTTTTAAGGAAGAAACACTTTTATCAGTATTACAGTCATCCCTCCCATCATCTAAGTCTGCAGAATCCCTTTTCGGATCACTCCGTTTCTGATGACAAAATCGTTTGGAGTTGCCACATCCAGTAACCCTACAGAAGCAACGCTGCTGCAGCTCTGCGTACCCAGGCCCAGCCACTAGCACGAGCGCGCTCAGTCTGGCCAGTAGCTGGCCCCGGACCCTTTCACCTTCCAGTCACCTCACGCTCCCACGCGTACGTGCCAGCACTCGCGCATACGCACTACGGATACCCAGTAACTGGCCTTAGACATTCAGTCGGTCCCGTAGCTGGTCCTGGATTCTCAGTCTGCAGGCTAGTGTGCTTAAGCAGCTGGCTGCCCGTACCTGCTCCAGGGAAGATGCATGCAAGTATTTGCAACAGAGGCCATATTTTCTACTTCTGTTGTCTATTTTTCTTCTTTTATCTTGTGTGGCCTGTTTGGCAAGGGCCTTCAACAGCAACAACTTTAGCTCATGAACTTTTCCTCCCCACATTCTCCAATGACCATTTTTCAATGGCATCTTAAAGACTGACACACAGATGCATTTTTTTCCTCTACCATAAAGATTATTCTTAGAATGAGATCTGGACTGCTTTACATCTCGAATGCCATCACTCTTTTTTCACCCTTCTTTTTCACTTTCAAATAGAAGAAAAAACTTTTAATGATGATTTTTGTCAGGGAATCCTAAAGGAAGAGCTCAAGAGTAGTTCTAAATCACTTTTGAAAATGGCTGTCCAGGACTTTTGGAAACAAAGGGCTTAATGGTATTTGTTTTCAGTTTGCAGGAACTTTGCAAAGTTCAGAGCCTGTCATATCTCAACTACTTAATAACGACATAGTACACACATGTGGCACAGCTCCTTTCATGTGGAAAAGGGGAAGAAACCAAACCACAAGGCAAGCAAACTACCCGAGACCAAACCAGCAAACTGACAGGGGAAATAAATACTCTGCTTTATAATTCCATATACTATGGGCTTTACTAACTTCAAAACTTGCTCTGCTGAAAAGGACTGAATTTGGGACAGAGGATAGCAAAGCTGTAGTGACCTGGAGAATACACCTGTGTTCAGCAATATGAGTGACTTGCTTCAAAATAATCATCACAGTTGTCATCATTATTCCTGCTTCACCCCACAAGGTTTTGAGCATCTTCCATAAATAAATAACCATTCACTTAAGCCATGGAGAAGGAAGCCTCTTCTTCAGACTGCAGGATGAAATCCATCTACAGCTCACCTGGTTTTAATTCTACTTTTCCAGTGTTGCAATTTCAGAGCAAAGGCATTTTTTCCAGTTTAATTCACACAAACCCAGTTTTGTACAAAAGAAAACCGCCACGAGAGGGCATCCTATTTCCTTCTTTCTTCAAATCTCAGCATTTTCAAAGAGATCCTTCTTTCTGTAATAACTTGCACCTGAATATTTTGCGTTTAGATACCTTCTCAACCACTCCCAAATAGCAATATAGAATATGACAGCTCAAACCAAGCCATCTGTCATTCACAATGTTCAAGGAGCATTTGAAACTAAAGCTATCATACCTATCAGAACTGAAACAAATGGCGGGGAGGGGGAAGAGAGACCGAACATCAGCACTGCACTGAAAAATAAGCTGAATTTTATGAGGAAACACTACACACGTTTCACTCGCGCTACAAGTACTCAACATGTTTCAACTTCTGTTTACTAAACACTGTGTTTAGCACACAAACAAAACATGCCACTCCTACATCAATCTCAAGGCAACAAGACCTCAAACAGCATTCCCTAAAGCAGCAGCTTTTATTTCTGCTCTATCATCTGATTAAACTGTGCAACTGCACAAGTCAATGCTTCCCAGGTGGTAGGTCTAATTCATCAACCCATCCTATAGAAAGAGTATTCATCAATTCCAGGATAAATAAATTCCCACCAATTCCTCTTTCCATTGTTCAGGTAGTTAAATTTATGACCTTAGTCCAGATATTGCAACTGCAAATTGAATCATAAATTAGGTCAAACTTTAAAACCTAAGAATTAATCAAGTTTAATAATGCAATTTGCTTATCGTTTTGTCTCTGTAGCCAAGTCAGAGGTTTGCTAAAAGGATCTCAGCGCTGCAGCTCTTTCTTTTAGCTCTTCCGCTGACACCAGAGATGTATCAAGTCTTTCAGTGCTGCTGATCCTCCCAGTATGTGGCTTAGAAGAGATGAGCCTATCTTAATGAACTGTGCATATACAAAAGAACAATTAGTTGTTTGTTGTGGGTTTGTTTTTGGTTTTTTTTTTACCTTAGAGATTTGGTAATGTCCATCCACTGACCCTCAGACATGCAGGTAAGCAGGCGCTCGCTACATGGTAAGTTGACCTACCAAGGCTGCCGCAGGAAAAAAAGAAAATAATTTATGACATTAGCACAAAAATATGAAAAGACAGGAAAATATAACTTTTGCTGTAACTGATCTGCACCTTCAGCCATCTAAACGATCTGAAGAGTCTGGCCCTTCTGTACCTTTGAAAATTTTGCTCCATATCTTCCTTAAATTCCCTAATCCAGGTTTCTCACCGGTGCCCTGACCATAGTCAAAGGCCTTTTTGGCCGGAACAGCTATCAACTCTTTATCATGCCCAGACAAGAGAGATGGAGCTACTGGAGAGTCCCCACTGAAGGGCCATGATTATTAAGGGGCTGGAGCATCTCTTATATGAGGCAAGGCTGAGACAGCTGGGACTGCTTAGCCCAGCGGCGGCGCAGGGGGAATCTCAACAATGTGTATAAATAGCTGAAGGGAGGGTGTAAAGGAGAGGGATCTTTTCAGGGGTGCCCAGTGACAGGACAAGAGGCAGTGGGCACAAACTGAAACACAGGAGGTTCCACCGTGAACATGAGGACATTTAATACTTTTTTTTCTTCCGAGGGTGACTGAGTACTGGCACAGGCTGCCAAGGGAGGTTGTGGGGTCTCCACTCTTGGAGACACTCAAAAGCTGTCTGGACAGCAGAGATACTGCGATATTATAAAGGTATTAATTCTTGTTGGAGTTCTGGAGAAGCTCCATTAACAGCAAAGCATACATATGTTTAAAATTAAGCAAACCATAAGAATACACCACAATGATCTGCATTTCCCCTAGAATCAGGAAAAGTTACTTACCTGTTAAGTTTCATGTAACCTTATTTCTTCTTTAGAGGAAGGACAAAAGCATGCAGGAAGAGCAACGACTGGAAACAGTCAAAATAACATAGGTGCCTTTTCACTATACTGCACCCATGGCCCTGATCAGACAAACTGTTCCAGACTGGATGCCAGAAGAAAAACTGACAAAGACAAGACAGCAACAACTATTAAGTGCATTCTTTCGCCTCGTTACATTCCGTTATGGCCACACACCTCTTTTCTTACACATTTCTCTACGCAAAAGGGTTACACTCAGCCTGTGCTCCTCCATTCATATACTGTATGCTGCTTTGTTCTTTTTAAGTCACTCGGCACCACACTGACTTTCTTAAAAGCATTATGTTAAGGATCATTCCTTTACTCAGAGACCATGCAGTAAGGAGAGACAGCGGGGGGGTGCTTGGCATGAACAATGCTGGAAAGAGCATGAAGTATTCCTACACCCACTGTTCCACCCTCCTTAAACACAACAGAAGTTTACAGGCAGCGGTGCAGCAAAGGCTGAGGAAGAGAGAATTGAAATGAGGAGCGGAATACCAGCCCCATACCTCTCTGAGCATCAAGAGGACTATGGCTCGAGGATAGCAATACTTCATATTCACCATTACTAGGGACACCCTTCAACATATCAGCGTTGACTGAGATCAGACATCTAGAAAGGGCAAATATTTGACATTTGGGGCAATGTGAGGAACTGCAGCTGCTAATAGAATCTGATCTTTCTTGCATCTGTCTCACTTTCTTCTCAGTGTATGACTATACAGATAAACACATTTCTTGGCACCCAAAGCAACTGATTTACCTAGGGGGGTTAACCCCAAGGTCTACTTCAAACTGCAAGTAGAATGCTTATTAGTTGACCAGCAACCAAAGGTCCATAAAACAAGTGCATTTTTGCTGCTCTACGAAACAGTCAAGCTAGAAGTTTGAAAAACAGCTGCAATATCCATTAACATCTGGGATCTCCATGCCTCTTTGAGCTCAACAAATGAGAAATCCATCCAAATTCACGGCTGCATCTCTAAACTCCTACAGCAGACAAAGGGGATCTTTCTGCACAAGGAAATGAAAACAGAACACTTCTGTGGTTTGTCTTCAGAAGAAGATGCAAGGTTAGATGCTATTCCTAGCACAGGCTTTTGAAGGTACCAAGACTGGCACGTGCAGAAGCTGTTAAGGGTTCCAAGTTTCTAAATACACACTTGAAACATCTAAGGTATGCCTGTGGTAATGTTTTCTGCACTTTCAGCATCATTCCTGCAAATGGTCACCAGACAGCAAAGCTCCAACAGATAACACTCTGAAGAGCTATAGCTGCTTTTGGCAGGTAGCTCAACATGTTGGACCAATGGTCCAGTTCACATAATTTATACAAAACAAGCTCAACTTTTCTATCATGATTTCTATTTCAGTATTCACAAAATGTTTACCTGCTCCTTCTCAGACTGGGAACCAGAACATATTAAGTGTCAAAGTTACTAATGCAACAAGCAGCTTAACAATACACACTTATCTTGTTACTGCAAACAGCTAAGGAAGTCATAATAAATATAACACACAAGTATACAAAGAGTCCCCAAAATTTTATTTAGAGAAACATGTTCAAATGCAGCATTGAAAACAGAGAGAGTGGAATGCCAATAGCCAGAGAACTTATGCCAAGTTACGTTTTCTTTGATAAACTAGCACCATTGAATCACAAGTCACAGACTAAATTATTTCTAGAGGTGTAGAAAACCTCCACCATTATAAAATTTCTATGAGTTCTATTAAAAATCGGTTCTCAATATACTAATCCTAAAGAGATGAAAGCAGTCTGAAGTACAAGTTTTCGTATCTACTCATTATTCAAGTTACCCATAGAAGACAGTTTATTCTTAAGTCTAAACATCCTGATCAAGGGGAAAAAATGCCTAAAAGTCAGCTTCACAAGTCTTTACAAACTAAACAAGTAAGAAAGATCTACTGTGTTATAAATATACACAGTACAATATGCACAAGTCTGATCTTACAAAAGAAGAGCTTCCTAGTCCATAAAAATACTAACTCAGCTACAAAATTTTCTTAGTGTTTAGTCAAGCTGCCTCAAGGAGTCACTATTTCAAATTCCTAAAACATCGATTTGTTCCATAGCACAGCAGCTTGAACATGTTCACAACAGGAAAGAGCCCAACACTTGACCATAAAATTGATTTCTAATCCTAATTTCCCACTCAAGTTTAGTGGTAATGTCAGTGTTTGCTATCTATTTTAATGTCGCAAGACCTTTACATATTTCTAGACTGTGTTCGAACTACTGAAAGTGCTGAAAGTGCGACCAAAGAATAGAGTTTTGTATCCATTTTCCAGTACACTTTTCTCTGGCACTGGCAACAATACCAAGTATTCATAGGTCTGTGAGGTCAAAAAGGCACACGCTCATTTGTACATGCTCAGATACACACATGCACTTTGCTTTAAAGACCCGCCCCCAAATATCAAAATGCTTCTTTCTGAGTAGGGAGCTTCAAGAATTCCTTACAAACGGTTTAATGCAGGTGCCTGGAATTTATAAATACCTTGATACAAACTGCTTAAACTGACTGAGATGGTGGAAAAAAAAATGGGGTTTGTTTTAAACTTACGGTATCCAAGTATTGCTCTGGAATACAGAGAAACAAAGTCTATGCTCTCTCACTCTATCAAGCGACGTCCAGGTTACAGTAGCCCATGTGATTTATCATTTCATTACAGTTAACAGTGCATATGTGAGCGTACACATATACATAACACTCCCTCAGTATTTGTTCTTCTACTGGAGACCATCTGCAGTCTGAATGAATATAAAACTATGTGAAGAACATTTCAAGCAATATCCTTCTGTACTTACACATACAAGTACAAGAAATAATAAAACTGAACTGTACCTCAACCAGAAAACAGACTTTCACTGACACGCAAGCTAACATTGCTTCCTTTTCACTTTCCTTCCCTACAGTGGTCTTCTACGACATGCATCATAATAACTAGTGCTGTTAAAAACCAAGAACATATCCCTCTTGACAAAGTTAACAAATTTTTCTAGTGGGCACATCGGCTTGCTGGAACGTTTATAATAATCCTTGCAAAACGAGGTCTGGAATGTGACATCAGCGCCATTATACAGGATGCGGATAAAGTGTTCTTTGGGTCTCTTCCCATCCTGCCACAGCTCAAAAACTAATCTGGCAGCGAATCTTGGAAATCTGGCCTCTGTAATGCCCAAGGCACTAAGAACAGGTGACAACGTGACATCGTGTGCAGAGTAAAGAACAAATACTTCTTCTTTCTTGCCTTCTGCAATACGCTGTAGCCGATTAACAGTCTGGTTGAGAAGAGGATGAGTAGCCAATAGTGCATACAAGAAATAGAGTTTCTTTTCCTGTCTCTCTCTCTCATCCTCCAACTGATGTCTTTTGATAACTTTGAAGTGTTCCATACCAATGCAACCAGTTTTGGTACACGGAAAACTGACGTTGTGACAAAAATAGCACAGGAGAGAATCTATTGGATTAGAAGCTCTCAACTGCCTGGTGGGAATGCCTACAATCTTTGCCATATCCACATATATTTTCTCCAAATCATTGTTTTTCACCCGTAAACTGTACTGTCTGCGCTGTTCCTCTTCTAGGTAGTGGTTTCGCATAGGACAGTCGCAGCTTCCAGAGCAAAAAATGGTGCTCCACTGATGCCTCATGTTAATTTTCTTCCAGTCAAAATCTGGCAAGAAAGTGTAGAGCAGTGCCAGTGCACTCTGCAGGGTTCGACTTTTTCCTGTCGTCTCCAAGTAGAGCTGTTTTGCTGTCCAGTCACTCAGAAGCAGTTTATGTTTGTTTATATAAATTTCTCGTAACAGTTGTCCATTTCGCAAGTGTTGTACAACCCCTGGAAGAGATTTTTTTTCAAGAAGTTACAACACATGATTAGCATATTCTTGGTTCTGGAGAAAAAATAAAATACACAGTTAGCAGTCTCACTGATAAATGCACCATTAGTTAAAGGGTTATGAAATTTAAAACTGAACTTCACCTATGCTTGACTATTAGCAAAATTGCACAAAATAGATACTCGCTTTTCTTCAGTATTTCTCAGATTCCAGGAGCGAAAGCGAGATATAGATAGAAAAAGCTGGTTCCATAAAATTTCTTTAAAACCTTAGTGGTTTAATGTTTGATCTTTGGACTAGAGACACGGACCGAATGTGTCTAATGATTACAGAAGTTAAGATGGTTATGGAGATGGATGCAGGCTGCATCTGAGCCAGCTTTTCAGACAGGCAGCGAACGCTGTGATCCCCGCAAATTTACGGCAGCCAGTAAAAGTACCAGCAGTCAGGAACAGAACATAAACTAGTGGGTAAACTCACAAAACACAGAGGCAAGGTGTGGCAATCGCAGCAAAGTTCCTTTTCCATCTTTCTTCAGGAAGTACTCAAACCGCTTGATAATTCTAACACTAATGCTCCCCTTTATCGAGCTGGAAAGGAAGAGGGTGCGTATCCTTCTCTTTACCCCGGCATCCACCTTGCTTGTGTTATCCTCTCACAGCAAAGCGACGGGCATGAACCCTTTACGCACTAGGACATTTTTCTAACTTGCTACAGGCAGTAGGAGCCCCAAACAGTAACTCGGTTACAAGCTGTGTGCAGGTTGAATCCGCTTTCTCACGCAACGTGCTGTGTTAGGAAGAGCTCCTTGGTAACCCGATTAGATTCCTCCCGAGGTCACTTTGTAAAACTTGACATTGGCCTAACAAATACTCCTTCTGATGGGATCCCAGAACGTGTGAGGATTTGAAAGGCAAATTTTGGACTCAAAAATACAAGAGATTCCTGGAAAGACGGGTGTCAAAAGGAAAATGGTGCCAATTCCCCAAATCTTCAACACTATTTTAATTCTCTCTAGTGAGTCTCTAAACTCATTGACTACCCAGACCCACTGTGATATGCCCTTTCAGTCACAGGTATTTAAGATAAAAAGAGCAACACAGTTAAAAGCAAGGTGTGGAAATAAAATGGAATGGAACAAGATTAAAATTTGAAAAGACGTAGGAGAAAAGTATTATTAATGTGAATTTTCTAATTAAATTAATGAATGTTGAAGAGAAAAATCCACATGTGACTAACTCTTTTCAAAATCGCTTTTCTACGCAGTTGTGCAACAGTATGTTTCCACATGTTTGTGGGAAAGCACTCCTGTATTTTCGTTTCTGACACACTGCTACAAATACACGCAGAACAGTGCGGGAAGCAAACACATGGACTTCAGTTCATACCAGGTCAGCTGGCTATTCTTGTTGGAGAACACTATTCCACGAGCTGTGCAATCTGTGAAAATCTGTTTCTTACAAAGTGTCAACTTTCTTCTGTACTTCTGTCTTCTTATCTTTTGTTCCCCTCATGTTTTCTACCTCCCGCTGACAGCAGCCCCAGACCCTTTCCCATGGCCCTTTTATCACTGCTCTGGTCCAGCACTACCTCCGCTTTCCCTCTCCAATCCCAAACGCCCGCAGCCCCACGATACTCACAGCTCTCCACATACCTTCTTCTACACAGTCAAATCCCTGACTGCAACACTTCCAGTTACCTCCCATCTCCCCTACCCTTTTGGTATAAGCTAGGTATGTTCACTAGCGGAGTTCAGCAACCTTTCTCTCAGTGGTAGTGTTAATGAAGACTCAAAACTTCATTTTTAAAGAAGTTGCTTGGAATTTAATTGATGATATTTTCACCTTTTCTCCCAATACCTAGCTCAGCAGACCTGATAGATGGAATAAGAAAATAAGCTTCATCTTCCTGTGATGAAACACACATCAATAAATAGCCAGAAAACATGCTTTGTTAAAAAGCAGGGGGTGAGAGGGAGGGTGGGGGAAGAAAAACTAAACTACATGTTTAGAAGTTTTTCTGTTTCCATAGTACAAGCATCAAATACGTCTGTTACATCTGAATCTCTTGCAGGGGACACAGTTAATTAAATCACAGGTAAAAACTGGCAACTAAGCGATTCTTCTTCAGTTCCAGGGCCACTCTGAATCACAAACCAATCGGGAAAAGAGTGCCAGGTCTTCCTTGGGAGAGATTGAGCAATGCCATTTTTCACAAGGGTGACAAAGCGATTTTGTGGTATGGAGCAACATTAAGGAAAGGTGCTCTGACTTGTTACAAATAAAGTTAAAAAACGTGCCATGCGTGATCAATCTGTCACAGAATTGGCAAGCATGGTTTCTAGAACTGTTACGACTTTTACGGCAGAGAGTCTAATACTTTATTCATATCCCAGCATAACCTAGGCTACAACCAACATTATAAACTCCCCATTAAAAAAAGCATTTATTTCAATATAAGGAAAAACAGAATATCCCTGTTCATGCAGACTGTATTTAACGGAGCAGAAGAAAAGACAAAGCTGCTATGGGAACTTACCTGTCTGTGTAAGCTCTCCCATTTCGCACAAAGAATGACTAGGGTAACGAGGCAGGCTGCTTAGGGAACCATCCATTTGGGCTGCAGACCCTTTGGACATATGTTTAATGAAAGCTTCAAGCTGAGGATGAGAAGGTTTCCTAGAGAGGTAAACCAAAATGTGAAAACTTCCAAAAGCATATGGGAAAGCAGCTCAAGAGAGTCAAGTATTCTAAGTATGTCAGCTCAGAAATTTCATGGTGTGAGGTTATTTCCACTGAGACAACATCTGCTCTTACTCAGGACTTTTGCAAGTATGCGAAAGAAATGTAAGTACTTACTAACTGCCAAAGAACTACAGGGAAACCGATGTCTTCTCATGTTAAAATTATGATACCTTTCGGTAAGTAATTTGGAAATAATTTTTTTGAATGTAGTCACTAATACTGTTGTGAATTAAGAAAAAGAACTCCTTACCAAAAAATACTCTCTCCAGTTTCTGAAGTACCATTGCACTTTAACACCAAAGCCAAAGGCACTAACAGTCTCAAGGGGTTCAAATACCCAGTGTTTTAAGTAGATGATCTTGAAGGAATTCTCAAGTTTTGTAATGTACAATGCTGATTACAATCTCAGCTTTTATTTCCAATTACTTCAGGCTTCAAATCAAATAGCACATGTAGTCTCAGTTAGGTGGTACCTGGAAAGTAGTATCCAGTGGCCCCATTAAAACTGGAAGTCATTGTTTTGAGTATTGTACTATCACATGGGAAGAATGAGGCCAACACTGCTGGACGCTTAAACAGGTAAGATACTGCCACAATGCAAGTAATGAATACAACTGGAAAAAGGATATACACAAAAAAAGTCTAGGTTAACTCACTGAAACAGAATTCAAGTCAGTGAAAGAATGCTTAGATCTCCTAACCTGGTCTGCAGATTTCAAATACACTACAGACTCAGTTCACTGTCGTACCATTGCGCTGAAAACTACATCTACACACCAGTCCACAAACACTAACTGAAAGGGATTTAAACCTTTAGAAAAATAAAATCTGTGATCACACTTCTACACAGAAATACATTACGTAGGGATTTCTTAGTTAAACGTCAACCTTCAACAAGTGTCACACAGTCACCTCTCTACTTTTGTGCAGAACTAAATTAGAAACTGTTTGGCAACCCAACTCTGCCCCGGATGGTTCTCATTTTAATAGGACTTTTAGCCAGAATATGGTAATTTTTCCTTTTTTTTTTTATGTTGCTCACAAAAAGATACGTATATATAGAGAAAGAGGATAAATTTGGTCAGAGAGCTTTTACAGAAGCCTGGGGTTTGTGTTTATTGTTCATATTTACACTTTGTTAAAACCATAAACGGTGTTGATACAAAAACCTCAGGTCTGAAAAGAAACCCTTGCAGAGTTGCAGGAACCACAAGAGGGAGCAATAACACTACTGAAGCATGCAGAAGTGTCTGGCATCAGAGTTTACTGGGACAAAGACGTTCGCGTTTACATAGAGGAGCCAACTGAGAAACTCTCTTAAATGAGAAAGCACCTCCTGCTCACAGCATCCATGTACAGGAGGTTTCATAAGAATCACTGCCTCTTTCAACAGAAAGGTAGCTCATTGTCATAGTTTTATAAAACTTGATTTTTCCAGTGTTTAATTTACTTGCAGAAACAAAAATGTTGGGAGGAAAATGTTACAATAAATTATGGTACAACCGCCAGTGAGAAAAAAGGCAAAATGAGGGAAAAATAGAGCCAATTTATGACATTCTAGACCCACAGCTTCCTCTCTATTATAATTTTAACACCACAAATGACGATTAATATTTGAGAAGCAGAGGTCCATAAAAAAGCTTTGTTCCTTTCGAAAGCAACGGAGGCTTCCTCTTGCACGAAGCACGCATTAGAAAGCTTAATCCAGCCCCAGAGTGAATTTCGAAACAGAACTTTTGTACATGGCACTATTTTCACAATCCAGCAGTGCAATCTAAAAACGGAAGAATTAAATTGAGAAAATTAAATTAGCAAATAGCTTTTTAAGCTTATTACAGATGTAGCAAGCTGAACTACCAATTTTCTAAACCTTGCGCTTTAAAAAACTCTAAACATGAATAACCTGTCCATCACAATTTGCCTTAAACCCTGATTACTTAATTAGCCAGTTCCACAGATACACGTGCATGAAAACTAAACGAACTGCGTCCTCCATTCTGCTGCTTTTGCTGCTTTGCTCACAAAAACCTGAGTTCTAGCGGAATCAAACCCGTACTGATAAAACTATCAGCAATCACTTGTGGGAAGGAAGAAAGGAGAGAAGAAAGAAAAGTATTTATCAGTGTTTTGCAAAAAGATTTATCTAAAAAATGGCAGGCAAGCTAAACTAATATCCAAGATAAAATAATAAAGTGTATGATAATCGATAAAATTCTATTCTAATGTATTACTTACAGCTTTTCATATACACATGTAGATGCAAGTTACTTCACTTTGGACTACATCATAACTACTACATTATTTTTAAAGTGAGGATAAGTTAAGCACATGCTTGCAGAAATTAATTTTGAAATATGATTGTTAGACATATTTCTGAATATAAATTCAAAGCTTACTACTTGTTAAATATATTCGGGGCTGGGGGAGGATATGAAACAATAGAAATAGGAGCCATTCTGCCGGAAGGGGACAGACATCTCAGGCTACGATATACTTTTATCCTGAACGTAATCCTCATGTATGTAACCACATTCTGAACATACCAGCAATTCTCCTGATTAACCCCGTACAACTGAGGAAGTAAAAACTTATTTTTCTCCACAGCAACATTTACAGCACCACTCAGGCTACTGGCTAACAACTGATTCGCCGCCCTGCCCCAAGCCTTTTATTTAGAATACGAATCCTCCTGTTGAATTGGCCAGTTTGGAGATGCGGCAGGAGATGGAGTATCTAGGCAACAGCTAAGAGCGCAGGGACTGTCTGAGCAGGAAGCGAAGAAAATTATTCAGTTGTACAGTTGAAAAGGCTGAAATTTCCTTAAAATTTTATTTCCATAAAAGCAGTCAGAAAATAAAAACGGGCTAAAGAGATATCCATTAGATCCATAAAGAGATATTCCGTAATTTGCTGGACATTACAACGGTCAGCTACCACATTTGGGAAACATCTTAATACAATAAATATTTCACATTTTGTCAGAGCATGGAATGGCTTTTCACCTAACACCATGAGTAATAGCCATACATTTTCATAATTTTGGACATTTATTTCCCACTGTTAATGTCTGTTAACTTGCCTTTTAGTGGTTTTATTGTTGTATTTATCTGTAGCAAATAGTAATTTTATATTTATCTGTAAAATTTATCTGTAACAAAACTGAGGATGCTTCTTTCCCCTCTATGAATTCAGCTTGTCCTTTTGTTATTTACAAACTAAACACCGGGATAACAGATCCCAGATTTAATAGCGCAGTTTTCATGCATTAGCATTAAAATGGACCGGGATTTCAATCCTTATTCAACATTTAAATATCTTATTTGTAAAGGTCTTAAAAAGCTTTAATACCGAAATGTCATCCCTTTATTGCTACACTGTAACCCGTGTACATGGAGAGAAATCATACTGTGCAACTATTTGAACTATACGTGTATTTCTGTCAGCAACTGAGTTGACATCCTTCAACAAAAATTTCCCTTTTCCTTGAGAAGTTTAGGTACAAAAATGTAGAGTTCGGGTTTCTTTATGAGAAGCAAACACTAACTTGCTCGTTGTTCTGAATTAGCACAGCAAAGTGAGAAATACAGTACCAGAGCGAGCATATGCACGTGACACCTCAGAAAATCTGCCGGTAGATTTTGGTTGGCTTAGCTATAATGGCACTAAATACTGTGTCAGAAAATACATTTATTGCTTCTATTATATTTGTGCAAAGGTATGAAATATAACTCGTGCAGCTTAACATTAAGTTCAAACATATTATACAGCAAAGCCTCAAGCCTTGCACAGCAGCACTCAGACTTTGTTGTAGGACATTTTTGCACCTCACCCCCGTGAGACTAACTGAATTCAAGACTTCAAGGCTCGTATTTAGGAACTGCTATGGGAGACAGGGAAGCTTTCTGCCCCTCGATAAAGTGATGCTCAGACTGTTTGAGCGCATTGAAGCCTCTTTCAGTAAGAGGGTAACTCTTTGAGCTAATTGCCTTTGTTTAAAAACAAATAAAAATAAAATAATAATAGTCATCATCATGACCACAATCACAGCATGAAGACCATTTCTGGACTTGATAGTTAATTCACAGAACGAGAAGAAAATCATCCTTGCTTCTCAGGGCTACTTGTCTCAGGACCACTCAGGAAAATATTGCTATTGACTCATATTGTTTATTTGTGAAACGCTTTATTCCCCAGTGATCCTTGTGAGCAGAAACTGTTTGTATTAAAGAATTAAAACATAAATAGAAATCAAATGTAGGGCTGAGTTTTGTTCCTCGTTTGGACCTAAGCTGCAAAGCAGACTCAACAAGGTCAATTTTGTCAGAAATTCCCCACCCCTCAGTCCTTAGGTTTATTAATTTTAGGACTACTTTTGAAGAAAATTAATTCCTTGATAGGAACAGGCTGAGATTCCTTTAACATTCTTTCCTATCAACACTATTGGACCACTGAACTACTGCCTTATTTCTACTCTGTATACTATAAAATGAAGTACAGTGTAAGCTTTGTTTCTTCAGCAAGGTGGTCAACAAACCGCAGCATTCAGTCTGTCCTCTGACTCGTTAAATTGAATACTCTTTTGAACCACCTACAAATTTCAGACTACATATCTATAAAAATTGCCAAGTTAATCTAATTAAGATGAAGTACAGTAGTTAAGAAACAGATGTGGGAAGACATTATCTTGACAAGACTACATGCAACTTACAGTTCATTTAATAATTTACCTGTTCATAAAAATTCAAGAGTGGCATAAATAATGTACCTTCAGTACCACATAAGATGCTACAGACAAAAAAAATACATTGGTCAAGGTTATTAAAAGAGAAACTGCAACAGAAGAAATACGTTAATTACTGAGATCAATTAGAGTCATTTATTGAAAAGCTAAAACTGAATAGTTAATCAAGCAGAAAACTAACAGCAGATTACAGATGCTTCATGGAATTGAGGAAGGGTACACTTTTTATTCATTTACCTCTCTTACTGCACGGTGCCGTCCTCTCACAGCACTATACTCCAGAGTTCTGCAGCAGATCTACATGCCTCAGGAAAGAACTTGCAGAGGTGGACATTGATACAAATTAGATACTGATTTTTTTTTTTCTTCCCAAAGGGCATTTATCTACGCAAATATCACTCTTCTTAGTAAATGCAAAATTTGCAAAATCCAGGAGAACCAAACTTCTCACAAGACAGCTGCAGAACCCTCAGTGCGTCACTTGGTGAGTAAACGTGAGCACACCAGGCACACAACCGAGCTTCTGACAAAAGAACATTACCTTTTTGTAGCCGTTATCATACCAGATTCTGTCTGCTAACCGTACCAAAAGGAAGTCTCTTTTCTCTTCACTTAAAATGCAAAAAATTATTTTATAACTTCAAGCAAAAATAACACGTGTTTTCTGTCAAGTTCAAGTAGACAAAAAAGTGTCAGATCAAAGGACTACACTGTTTCCTTTCTAGAAGGAAAATGAATGGAAAGAGCCACTAAAAACAATAGGTTATTGTAGGCTACAAAAGAGATCCTTAAGACAGCATTAGTACTGTTGGGAGTTATTTATTGATAAAGGTCTTACAGCTTTTCCATTTTTATAACAAACTCTAGAGTGATCCAGTCCACTGCTTTTCTGCGTCTTAGACTAGAGAAGTCAGAAGAGGCCTCAGGAGGCCTCTCTTCACCTAATTGCGCTCTGGATCATGCTTTGACCTCGCTCCAAGTCAAATCCATACCTCCGTTAGCTCACAGTATGTTGTCTGCCTCTCCTCTCAATTTTTTGGCCGTTTCAAGACATGTGCATATTGAACCAAAAATTAAAATATTTGTCACTAAGCTTCTTACGATGAACATCAACACCTCTCAAAATGCCTTAAAGCATATGCTAATTAACCCAGCATACTATCAAATTGTAGCAGTCTTCTGAAATCACTTTAGCATCTTCCAAAAAGCATTTCTTCTCTATCTCACAAACTCAGTGAAGAAACATTGCATATTTTTTTTTAACTTTGACATTATAAGCATAAGATAAAACGGGGAACAAGAAGTGGGAGATTAATTTATTCTCCCCTGTAAGGAAACACTATAACGAAAGGATTTTCATAACATCATTCAATTAATTTCCTTGAAGGGAAAAAAGTATATATTATTCAGTTCCCTTAGGAAATTTCCATCCAGAGCAATGAAAATAATACTGCTATTAATGGAAGTTTTAGATAGAAGGAATCTCCAAAGCATTTAATCCATTTGCTTATATTCATTCCACACTTAGATGTCACGATCCATAATTCACAAAACCGAAGCGTGACCTCAAGGCTATTTTGCATACCCATTAGAAGTCCATGGGGCTGTGGTATAATCTGCTTAATTAATGAATTCCATCAGCTGAATGCCAAGTCAAATAAAGAACAGACTGAATACGAGCAGCATACTTATCTGAAACTGAAGTCCAGAAAGCTTAAACAAGCCAGACTTTCAGTCAAACATCTCAACTTAATTACACAGCATCAAGAAACCTTCAGTTCAAAGGTAGCAATTATATTCCTTGTAATATTCTCAATATAAATACGTTTACAATCAAGCATCAAATTTACATCACAAAGGAATATAAGCCTGACTGCCAAACGCAGCATATAGCTTCCTGATGTTAAGTAATAAATGTTCCATTCAAAACAACGGCAGAAACAGCAACAATTCTAGCTTTATTCAGAAAGGTCAGCTTTAACACATCTGGACAGAACGGTACAGAGCCAACTCCCCTAATCTTTCTGCTGGCCTTTCAAAGTTGGCCGGGAGATTGTATTTTATATAAACTTTGTTCTCAAGGAGACAAGGTCTTTTTGGTTCTCCACTCATTTTTAGTGGCTGTGAATCGCAGTGGATGGATCATCTACACAGTGATGATCTAACGCTTCCTAAAACAGTAACAGCCGAGGATATTTATACTGCTGGCCTCCTCACAGCCTGACACTATGCCCTCTTAACTGCTTGACGTGGTCATTCTGTTGGCAATGTCAAAAGCTGCACTTTTATAGACAGTTTTTCTGACTCCTCAGCCTTCATGTCGTATTATTTCCCTGAAACTGCAGTGGAAATAACTATAAAAGCTTCTCTGACAAATACAAAACTAAGGTGTCATGTGGCACTGTAACGTTGAGAAATACAGGTACTCGTCCAACATTGTCACTTGCAGTTAGCATCTTTGCAATAAAGTTCTCTCGCATAAATTCTAACGTGACAGATATTGAGCAAGATCAGAAGATCAGAGCCTTTAAGAACTCCAAAAGGAATCTAGATCATATTTCTTTACTTAGTATTTCATGCTGTAAATAATCTCACCCCTTAAAAGCAAGTCATTAAAAATGTTATCATAGCTATTAGCAAATGAGTCATTTTTTATCTTGTTAGAGAAATTAATTGCCCACTCAACTACATGGCACAGATAACTGGAGTTTGGTCTCCCTCCTGTCTGCAATCTCAGTGCTGCATATCTAATTACAGAAAGCCAGTCAGCTTGCAGCAGGCACAGAACACTGGTGGGGTTGGGCACCTCCCAAAAAATGCAAATTTCTCTCGGAGGATGTTAGATAAGACCACTGAATGCCACTTCTTGACAAAACAAGCATTTTGGTGGAAGTTGAAGTATGAATAAAGAAAAGAAGCAGCCAGCATGATAGCAGAGGAAAGGTGTTGCGGCTTGCTTTTTTTAAACGGCACGATGTAAAAGGTTCCAGACCACTATCACCTATAAAACTTGTGCAGTATAACCAGAAAATCAGACATTTTGGTTTGTGTTCATAGACAGGCATTCCGAAAGAGTAGTCTCCTTTCAAAAAAGGAGGATATGGTTTTGGTCAATTTTGGATTTTGATACTTGTACCAAGCAGCTAGGAAAGATGTAAGTACATATATACACTCCAAAACCAGTGAAATTAGAAGCTATCTGAAACTTGAAAATTCCAACGTCATGTTACCTATAAAAAGCAGATTCCTTATGTCTATTTTTCTTCCATTTTACTCTTGAAAATGTATACTTATATTTTTTTGTACACACTGTAGACAAATGTGAATATATGTGGAATACTGTATTTTTCCTCTGTTTAGAGGAAGCAAATTGTAAATTTTCCTCTGTTTAGATCTTCATACAAAACGTAGGCAGACAGATAGGGTGCCTGAATATTACTTAGGAGCTCCTAAGTCAGCTTCCTACAAACAGCAGACACACAGCTGAGCTTAAAACTGATGATGGTTTCAAATTTTCGTAGGGTTACCCCCACCACCGTAACAGTAGCTTGATTCAGCAGCAATGGTTACTTCTCGATTACTCACACCAGAATAGCCCTACAACACGGACTACGACTGAAGAGCATTGCAAGCTTTGCAAATTTCAGGACATTACTAATAAGGGCAATTCCTTTTATGCAGCCAGACAGCTGAAGAGTAACATATTTCGGCTTTCTTCAGAGAAAGATCCGATTTGCTGATCATTTTCTGCCAGCCCTTGTGTCCACTACCACAGGTACCTAGTTAGTAAGCCTCGTTAACCAAGCTTCCCACCATCTTCACAAGTATGAGACGAAGCTGTACTCAATAATTAGTTTCAGGTATTCTTTCATATCACTTCAGCGTATTTTAGCAACATTCCTACTGTGCAATATTACTACTGCATTTGGTTTTTCATATACTTGAGCCAGAAACCAATGCAGGACTAGATATGAAAATTGGTTTGTTTTTTCAAGTGGAATTGCCGTGGACTAGCTAATCACAAACCCAGAAGTATACCATAGTCGTCGTCCTCCTTCAGAGAGAGCCTTTTGTTAAAAGCCCACTGAGGAAAAGCTGAAAGGCCAGAGTATTTAAGATATAAAGGACAAAATTATAAATGCTACTGAGGACAGGAAGCCACTAAAATTTTAAGGAACACAGACCATGAATGTCTTAAAACAAGAAACACGCGTAATACTACCACAGATCCTACTTAAAAGGAGAAAAAACAAACGTAATCAAGCGAGCTAGGACACAGGTTGGTGATTTACATCATCACTGTTTATCTCTACTGCTCTACTCTAGAATTCATCTTTATCAATGAGTAAACTCTAAACAAGAAAGAAAGGTTCTTCCACAAAGAAGAGAAGCCATTTTAGGCTGTATCTACAGCTCAGACTGGTTCAGGTATTAAGGCAAGCATCAGCAAGCTACAAAGACATCATGTCAGACAGAAGCACTATATATATATACATATATATATATATATATACACACACTATACTGAAACAGACGGGTAAATGATGTTTTAATGGCAATCAGACATAAATAACTTATATGTGGCATATGACCGCTTAAACAATGAGCGGTAATTACAGGCAAGCGGTAGTTTTCAAGTAGCAAACAGTGCGCTTTCTGGTTAACTTGTATTTTTAAAATGTACAACCCCCATTTTTTTCCTGAACTTTGACACAAATCGTTAATTTAAGGGAACTCCGATAAACTGTATTTCTGAAAAGTAAAAGAAAAAAGAAATTACATAAACCACAAATATCAGTTTTCCTATGGTAGGGACCGAGACCTTTTGGTATTCACACAAAAGGAAGCATGCTTAGCTGAAATGAGAGACACATTCTCAAACACTGCACTTACATTTTGAAAAAGTGTAGAAGCTTATCTAAGAGGAATGGTAATCTAAATATTCAATTAAATAGCTTTTGCTTTTTAAAGAAATACCAAGAATTTCTTCTGGTCTAAACTGGTAACAGGTAATAGTTCCTGTTTCAAAGGAAATATTGTACACCACTTAAGGGGAGGGGGGTGTTAATCCCCAACAATACACAAAAGATTGTCAGTCACAATGTACTTCAAGCTGCATAAATTGTTTCCTGAAGAGGAACAAAATAATTATCAAGCAACACACACTCTTAGGTATGACAAAAGCCAAGAATTTTACCTGCTTGGCAGCAACATACAGTCAATGTCAGGTCTTTTTGTCTTGGGAATGGCATACAGCGGATACCTGTCGCCATGTCGAATCACCACTTGAACAGACACGAGCTTAAAATAATGAGGCGCATGACCTAAAGTGAAGCGGGGGGGGGAAGATGCAAAAAGTTGAGTAAATGTTACCTAAATCTTTCCCTTGCACACATTTTCTTTAAGAAAAAAAAAAAACAGGTATAATTAGCTTGACAGCTTTGGTATTGCAATGAAAGAAAACCCCCATAAGAAATGATAACATACCGTCCCAAGAAAGATTTCACTTTAAATTGCAAGACAACTTATACAAGACGCAGGTGCCTAGCACATTCTCCACAGCACATCTAAAGTCCAACAACCATACAAGACATTATTCAAGCACTGAACTCTGCCAACACAGTACGGTACCCCACGTTTATGATGCTTCTCGGCCAGACCCCTATCATAATGACGGACTTTGCAGCATGCCTAATTTGGAGCTTTATGATATACTAGTTTGTGATTTATTTTGTATGCATTAGTGGGATACGCTAACGAGGGAATTAATTCAGACTAACTTGCTGCTGCAGCTGCTATAGGGTGAAGAATGCAAATGTGTCTTCTAGCTGACTATGTCTAATGGTTTGGAGTTCCAAAATTAATTACTTCTGGTTGGTTTTTTTTCTTTCAGAATTCCAAGTCAACTGTTTTTCAGATGTTAATAATATAATTTGCAACGCAGCTCACTTAGAATAAGCATTATAATTCAAATAGCAACTATCTGTATCATTCTCACCCCTTTCAATATTAGGCCTCCAAATGATCATTGACTAGAAGCAGAATCACTTCTAAAAATAAGACACAGAGGATACAAAGGGAAAAGAAAGAAGAACAGCATATTTTGAATGATATAAATGCAGCAACCAGCTGACATTTGCTGTAACTTCTCTAAGCACCAAAGAGCTGACAATGCACAAAGTTACCGTTTCCACTGACAGCACATAGACGCAAGCAACTGAACCGCCGTTTGCATTCACAAAGCTTACCTTCCATGCTGCGTTCAGCAATGGTGGGAATATTGCAGTAAACATGAGCTTCATAAACAGGATCTATTGCAGGAGGCTCAGTCAGCAAATCAGGCATTATTCTCTTTCGGCTTTTAGGACTCAAAGCATCTTCCCTGATGGGGTTTACTGGGATTAAATGCACTGAAAGATACAAAACATACAGGATATACTTTTAGGAGGGTTTAAGGATGTATAGGACTATAACTTTTTTTTTTTCTTTAAAGTAATTCTGCACAAAGACTACGGTTTCCATGAAAGGATGCCACTCTACAGTTTAGATCTTTGTTGCGAATTTTTCATGATTGTCAAAAAGGTAAGCCCAGAGAGCTCTTCAGCAAAGTCAATGCTTGGCTAAGACTACAGAAATACATCTGGATGTAGAACAACTCTGCCTTTTGCACTCTTCTTGAAGCTGCTTTTTCTGTCAGTCTCTGATGAAGCTTTAAGAGCATGAATAGGAAGAAAAGGGCCACAACAGGCCCAGCTGTCTCTCATCATTTAAACTTTAGAACTCAGGTTGAAGGACATCAGCAAAAGATACAGCACAGTTAATGACGATGGTACTACAAACCACTGGGAAAACAAAGCAGCCAAGATCGAAAGGGCTGGTTTGTCCATCATGTTCCTTACTAATCCCAGCCCTTACATGGCTACCTTGCCAGCCTTAAACAGTCTGACTTATCTAAAGAAGATGCACACAAGATGTATTTGTCGAAATGTAAGGGAGACTACCACAAAACATGTTAAATACAAAGAAATACAGTTAATGCTTGCACACAGCAGGGAAATTAACAGCAATACCACCACTAAGTCTTCTGACACGTAGAAGCATGCTGAACATATCTGAATTTAAGGCCAGGGTTGTATTGCCAAGGTCTCCTTACCTTGTCTTGATGTGAAAGCACTAGTTAATTTATGAGCCTTACAAGACTACACTTGTGGTAACAAATGCCCACATTTTTCTTCTATTAGTATTTTTTGGTATTTGAACACAGGCAGATTTAGAGGTGAAAATGAGGAAGAAAAGTGTGTGCATTTTTACCCCATTCGTCTTCTGTGGTGAGAGGAAAAATCGAAAAAAGAAAGAAAGAAAAGACAAGAGAACAAATTTTGAAGCAGAATTTTACTAATTCTTCTGGGTCAGTTCCTCAGTCGCATCTTGACTCCCAGTCCTCATTTAGAGCTGAATTTGTTCCGCAGTAGAGAGTTTTGTGGACAAAGAAAACCAAACACGACAGCAAACTGAAGGGAACCACACAAAGATTTTAAGAGCACATAGCCGTTAATATAACACAGACTCTTCATTCTTACATTACAATACACTACTTTAAATATTTTTTTGTGGTTTCCCTTTGCCTGCCAAAACCAGAATTCAAGCATTTTCCATACCCTTGCCAGTGTTGTTGACATGGCTAATACCTGCAAAGGGCAGTGACTTTAAACTTTTCCTTAAGCCGTTTCAGATTTTGCACGTGACTGCCCACAGGACTGTGCTTAGCGAGAACACGGAACTGTAATTTTGACTTTGGCACTTAAACTGCAGAGCTCAGCTGCCATTCCACCATTTATTTATCAGACTCATTTTTTAGCTCCTTCCGTGCTAAGACTCACATTGTTGTGAGACATTGCAAACCACTGGCCAAGAAACTCTAGTGGTAACACAGAGCCTTGGCAATATCTATCAGAAGTTGGTAACTCTGGTTTGAAGGGGGCTTGGAGCAAATTTGTATTTGGGGTATAAATCCCAAACCTCAGAATGTTTTACAACAGTTGCTGGACTCTACAAAGACAAGTGTTAGTAGTTGCCTGAAGAGTATAAATGGGAAATGACAGCAGTTATGTTGTGTTGGTCAAGCTTCCTAGCCAGAAAAGGTTAGGCACAACAACTCTTGAGCTTTCTCTTAACAATTTTCTCTACAGCAACCGGCAACATTGCTACTGCTCACTTAATGTCACAAAAACATACAGAGTTAGCTGAAGCACTCATGGAGGTAATGTAACTCAGTTCAGCTTTGACCTCTGCGTGTTTCAGAAGACAGGGGAAAACACACCCCAAGAGCAACAGCTACGAACTCCGGTGCTAAAATTTGGTTGGGAGATTTAAAGGAAAATAAGGAATCTAATTTTTTATCTAAGACAGTTTTAACTACAAAAAAATTATCAGATCTAACAGCTCTCATCCCTACACTGAGTATTAACTACAGCAGTCAACAGATGCATACATTATGTTATTAAGATCAAGTGCCTAAAGTTCATGGGGCCAAATATTTTGTTTGCAGATAGCAAGTCTTGTTTCTAATCAACCTAGTTGAATAAATACTTTACCAGTGCCAGACAAATTTAAGAATAAGGAAAAGCACTACATCTTAGAAAGAAGAATCTACTCTATTTAAAATATTAAAATAAAACTGAATATTAAAAATAGCACCTACAGGATTATCAGATTACATGTTCAGAGTTTAAAAAGCCACTGACAGAACACCCTTAAAGGAGACTCTTAAGTCAACCCAGCAGTTATGGGTACAACGTAAGACTATTTTGTGGACTGGAAATGGACTGAGAGGTTAGGAGTAACAATAGTTCATGTAATTAATTAAAAAAATGTTTATTAAAAACTGTCCTATTCTAAATGCTGCTGCTAACTACATGTACTAATTACTTAGTAACAGCTGGTAAATATTGCCCTTACTGTATGATGAATAAGCTTGGCTTATGCCAGGGAAGAGGGGACACAGCACTTCCCCACTGAACTACTACCACCCTGTCCAAGCCCAGGTATCTCAGGCAGGGACTGGGCTAAAGGAGCTTCTAACTTTGAAACCACCCAGGGCATAACCCTGTTGTCTGGATTTCTGAACATATTTGAGTAACCCGATCTAGTGAAAAAAGTCTCTGCCCACGGCAGGGGAATTGGACGAGATTATTCAAAAGGTCCCTTCCAACACAAACCATTCTATGGTTTGACTTTAATGACTCAATTTGTTTGTAGTTTTGACAAAGAAAATTATCAAAAGGTCAAAAAACTCCAGTCACCTAAATAAGCACTGTCATATCAAGAAGTATTTACTTTTAGCACACTTGAAATAACACATGGGGGGGGGGGGATAACAATAAAATCAACCAAACTATGTTAAATAGAAAAAGAAGAAAATCATAGGATCTGGGCACCAGTCTACACAGTCTACTGGAAATTTCCACCGAATACATATACATAAAAATAGCAAGTATTTCAGAAGGGGGGTGGAAAAACAAGACCAAGGAGCCAAGGAGAGATGAATTCCAGTTGGAAAGCTGCCTTCCACTTGCTCAGCCTTATCAGCACGGTGACCTTGAGGAAGCCCTCCCAGGAAAGAGGGTCCTCCTCTCCCCTTATTAAAGCTCCTCACAAGTTGTAGCAATCCTGCAGTTTCAGTGCTTTGGGATGAGGACCCCACGTAACACAGCCTCTCTGTGTACTTCTGCCCAGTCCAGACAACGGCAGAGGTATCTTCCACACTGACAACTAAAGTCTCCGTTGGCTCTCAATGGTTTTCGCATCTCCTGCCATTCCCTGGACATTGTTAGTGCCCCATGCATCTATGGGATTTTCTCCTTTCTCCCTCCTTTTTCATTTCAAGGCTCCCTTGCTGTCTTCATTTATCCTGCTTCCTCGCTGTTGAGACCTTCTTCACATGCCTCATCCTCTTCAGCTCCCTACTGCATGGAAGGCTCAATTTGTTCCTCCATTTTGGTATCCCTTACACAAGCAGTTATTTAAAGCTCTTCAAAGAGCTGACTGTTGCTCTGTATCCAAGTATTTCACTACTGAAAGTCCTTCTCTGCAGTGTCAATCCCACCTCTGTCTCCCAAGTGGGTTTTTCTGGCCCATATGTAACCAGCAAACCTACAAATAGTATTGGACTGACACAGCTCGGAGAGGGGAAAATAAATAAAAAGAAAAAAAAAGAGAGAATGGAAAAAAAAAAAGACAGAGGATGAAAAAAGAGAGAAAGGAGGAGGAAAAAAAGGGGGGGAGGGAACAAAGTCCCTCATATGGAGTTGAAATTCATCTTTTTTCCAAACTCTGTTCTGCTCCTTCAGCTGTAAATTGTTATAAGATCAGAATTCTATTATGTAGTTCTCACACAACTTTTTATAGCTTAGCACTATTTTATATCACTGGTTCTGTTAGTTCACAGTAACATGCATTTGCCCAAAACAGAAGTCTGCCGATGCGTATGTAGTCAAATCATTGATTAAGGCAGTTTTTGAACGGGATTTTTACGCTGCTGTGCCTTTCAAAGCTCATGTTTTACTATGACAGGAACACAGCAACGTAAACCAGAAATGAAGCAGATGATTTTGGTGTGTATTTCCCACAGCCAGGGCAGTTAATAAAATATATCTGCAACACATTTGGTGATCTAACTGGAAACTTTGCCAACACTGAAACTATAAAGATTACGTACATATTATTATAAGAGGTAGTTTGACAACAAAAAGCAAAAGAAAACATATTTTATTTCACAATATTCGTAAACTTATTTTTAAAACTAAAGAAGCTACGTAGAAACTAATTTGAAACATTGATTTTGAAAAAGTGGTATATCTAGGAAAAAAAGTATAAGGCTTACAGAAACAATAAACTGAAAGAGACCTCAATGCAACCCTGCCCAGTGTCCCACCAAGTTAAAATTGTTTGAAACATGAAGTAAAACTGAACACTTGGGCTCGTATCAGACAAAAGTAAGACCAGATTGAACAGCCAAACAACACACATTGTCCTGTGAGAGACAGAGGGGCACCGGTCACCTGGTAGAATAGCTAAACTGTTGCAGAATCACTCCTTCAACAGTTTTTGCAGCTCCAAACCGAGATATGCATTTTTTTAAGTTGACAAAATTCAGAGGGAATAAAAATCCAAACTCTGATACTAAGTTTAATTCAACAAAAATCTTCCGGTAATTTTTATTTTAAATCAAACCCCAGAACCTGAAGACAAAATTTTAAAATTAAGAGTTTGACTATGAAATATCTTTACGAACAAAACCAATGGTGTCCAAAATATTTTGACATATGGTTTCATTCTCAGTGCACATTAAATATGAAGCTAATTCTTCTGTCTTCCATACCCCCCCAGTTCCTGAATGCCACAAAATATACCAGAAAAGACAAATGTTAGACAAGTAGTTTCTAAGCGAGAGAGACAATCATTCAGAAGTGCTTTCAGCATAATGATTGTAACAGCTACTACACAGCAACTAATCCCCTCTGGAAGAATGTCAAGTTTATGAAATCAGCTATTGTGCTCGGAAGCCCAAGCAGGGAGCCAGTCTGATACGAATTAGGGCTACAACACTGACACGAATTCGACAGAATTCAGTACAGCAGAAAAACAAACACAAAGCAAAGTGCAGCTGATGTAGAAGAAACACCAAATTAAATGCTAAACCACTCCATTACCAGTTTTTCTCCATCCTGCAGTCCTAGTTGCAGCTTGAAAAACAAAACGTATCACCACTGTTTACCAAGAAAAAGAAGATTTATCCATGAAGAAAATCACTAACATTTACCTAAAACCAGAAAGGTAGGCAATAAAACCATTTTCCATCTCTCTTTTCCCTTGTAGCTCCAACCAGTCTGAGAAGCAGCAGCACAAGTAGCCATGTTAGTCTCAATTTTCTGACCAGAGAGACCTGAAGTTTTCATCTTTTATAAAACAGAAGGCTCTTTCAGCCCCATGCAAACATACTATTTAAAACAGTCACATGGAAATGAAGCCACACAGCAGGAACACAAAAAAAACACACCAAACCCACAACACCCACACTGTAGGTAACTTCATGCTAATGGGTAAAGAAAAGCAAATGTGCGTGTCAGAGAGCACAAAAAGTTATTTATCCCTCTTCCACCTTCCCCCCCCTTTCTGCTCCTAGCAAGGCACTAACAAGGCTGCCTCGTACAGAGGAGATGACTCAGGCTTCTGAAATTCTGGTGATGCATGTAGACTTCTTCTAGTTGCTCTGTCTCAGCAAAAAACGGAAACTACAAAAGGAGGAGCGTGGGAAAGATCAACCAGAAAGCGGCAGGAACGCTTCAAAACGAATGACATGGGGAAAAAGGTGCAGATATGTGCGGCAAGAGCAACGATCTGGAAAAAGCAGATAGGGCGCGGGGGGCTGAGGAGCACGTAGGGCAGCAGCCAAGGCAGACGCTGTCCGTTGGGAAGCCGCGGCTCCCACGCCCCTGCACCCCCCGCC
>NW_010524028.1:28582-30905 GCF_000687285.1 Phaethon lepturus
CTGGAGCCGCGCCCCGCGCGTCCCCACAGTCACTTTTCGAGCTCCGCTTTTGGATTAGAAATGTATATTTGGACATCAGTGAGGTTCAAATACGCCCGTGTGACACACAATCCACCTTTCTCATTTTGTTCTTTTGTACAGCTAAATAAAGGCTTTGCAGGTCTCAAACGTAAGATCTGCGTTAACGGCGAGGGCCTTCACCCGCAATGCACAACGCCACAACCACGGCTGTGCTATGTTTGAATGCTGAGTAATCACACAAACAAAAACGGCCCATTAGCCTCACACTGGTCAAACTATCAAGTACAATTACGAAAAACAACCATAAAAATCTTCAAAAAAGGCTTTCTAAGCCTGTGAACATAAGCTTCTGAGCTTCAGATTTTATATTTACATAAAATATAAATGGACCTACTAAACTTTTACATAAGTTTGTCTTAAATTTTCAGTCTTTTAGTTTATTACAAACGTGCAGTTTAATTAAGTTAAAGAAAAAACCTCCAATATTTTTATTTTAAATCAAGCCACTTACCCTACAGAACCTGAAGACAAATTTTATATAAAATCTGTCCACACGGAACTTAAGAAGTGACAGTCCTCAGCATCTGTGCAGTCTCTATCCCTCCACCATCCACACCTGAACCTGTCACCACATCCCCACCTCCCCGGCATCCGCTCTGCCGTGTTCTCCGCTTCCGCCGTGGCTCCTGCCCGCTGCAGCATGGTGTATTCTCTCCAGACAGCTCCCTGGGCAACTTGGTGCCCTTCCTGCTGCAGAGCAGGCTCCAGGCTTCAAGGTTTTCTTCCCACAGTGCTGCTAACTTCTCTGAGCACCGCTCCCAAGACAGAAAAAGAGTGAAGGGAGCTATGAGGGAGGTGGGTAACAGGAAGGAGAACAGCGGGGGGCCGGGAGGGACACACAGAAATTCAACCTAGAATAGCAACAACAAAATGCTTTGCCGTGACAAATCCCTGACAAGCTAAAAACGTTCCTCGGAATGCAATTTCTCCACAATACTTCAACCTAGGAGCAGTATGTGTTTCAAGGTCACATAGGTAGGGCTTTCAGATGGCAACTGTAGCTAGGCAGGAGAGGTAAGCACTTGCCTTCTTACACACTGAAACATGCTATCAAACCAAAGGTCTGAAAATGGATGACCCACGGTACAGATTTATCAGCCTCATTACAGAAGCTGGCAAGAATTTCCAACCTCATGGTACCCACCGAGCAGTCAAATGGGAGCAAACAGTGAACAGAGACCACAGATCCCTTCCTCGGAGTTCCCCAGAACCTGCAAACGTTCAGCACTAGAGGAGAGGTACGGAGACGTGCCCAGACACATACACCTATTTGACACACATTCAGTTCCTGGACTGCTGCTGCTGTTCTTCCTTCTATGAGTAATTTAGAGAATTTTCCGGGAGTCTGCTGACTTACAGCACAATCCTATTGCCAGCACCCTATGTTTCAAGTTCTGGGACAGACTTTGAAAAAAGGTTAACGGAAAGTATTTTTAAGTGTAGAAGCCAAGTTACAGATATCATTGAAAAAAGGTTAACGAAAAGTATTTGTAAGTGTAGAAACCAAGTTACAGATACCATTGAATAAACGTTCTTTTCAAGCCAGTGCTTCTAATCAAAAGCGCTGAAAAATGCTTGCTATGGCAGCCTTGAATGCATGCATTTCATACCGCAGAACCACAGATTCCTGCAGTAGCCTTCATTACAGCATATACTGATACCAGAAGTTAAAGCCCACTAGAACAGTTCTATTGATCCTATCAGGTAGACATAGACATCTCCCTTCGTACAGCAAAAATATCAATTACTTTTGAAGACAATGAGGAACGCTGCAGCAGATGTGTGGTACAAAATACCTTATTTTGAATTCTTACATATAAATATTAACCTGCCAAGAGAAATTGATTAAATTCACAAAGTTGTATGGGTCTGGGTTTTTTTTTTTTTCATGTTGATGCATTTATCCTTAGAGGGTGAATTTCTGCATTACCTGGGTCAATATTAGAAAAGCGCTGTTTCTAAAATTCTGTTCTTTCGTGCTATGTTTATATTTCTTTATGTTCTTTAAACTGTACCTTCTGTTTCAAAATGATGATAGAAAAGTTACAGTCCCATTTCCTTCCCAAATTATTTCTTGTGATTTAACAAAGACAAAAGGTAATTTCCCTTTTTTTTTAATTCTTGCAGGCTCAGTCATCACAGAGCCTAAAGTACCAGTTCCCTCGCTGCCCTCTCTCCACCTGGAGAACTCCGCCACAGTCAGTCGTCTTCAATCCCAAACATAGTGGGGCTGGGAGCAGGG
>NW_010524028.1:30915-38250 GCF_000687285.1 Phaethon lepturus
CGCTCTCTTCCAACTAGAAAATTACTCATGGGAAATTTGAATTAAGATTTAGGATAAACAGATACTGGTTTTTCATGGCCAAAGACAGAACTCCAGCATTGCCTCAACTGTTCATCAGCAAAAAAGTATCCTGCAGCCCCCGGCAGGGAAGCTCAGCCCACTGTCACACATGCTGCATGACACAGTTTTTATGACCATCCTATACTGGTATGACATTTTGTCTGAGAGAGGAGCGGCGTCATTCAAATTAAGGTACATAGGTAATGACTGTTCCCCAACACTTCACCTGAAGCCTTGCTGCTTATTTCAATCGCCCAAGACACAAGCAGCAGTCAATCAGAGCCCCGACTTGGGCAGAGCCTCACTAAGGAAGCCCAGATGTACCTCTGCTAATTTGGTGGAAGTCAGATCTGAATGAGGGAGAATGAGTGTGAGCTCTGGAGTGTTTTGTTTATTGTTTTTTTTTTAAATGTGGTTGTTTTTAGGAAAGCCTTCTTTGTAGTAGACTATAAGGAGAAAAATCCTGAACTCTTCACAGCAGTCACCTGCCATGCACAAGCTTAAATACAAGATAAGCTAAATCTCAAACAAAATGGAGGTCTATAGATATACCCTGGTATGAGCTTTCACAACACAATCCCTTCTTTCTCCCTTGAACAATCATAACATGATCGTAGCTGCAACTTGTAAGTGCATCTCAACTTTACTCATCAATATTGGTGTGATTTTACTGCATGAAATGCAAACAAAAGCTTATTCTTTAGTCTAATGCTAGCTGAGTTTTCAGCCGCCTTGGTTTTTAGATCCCTAAAGTTTTCCACTGGAGGTGCAAATCTCCCTATGGACCTGTCAGTTGGCTGCTTTTTTTAGCTGTTTTTCAGAGACTCGATCAGAAATAGGCAAATCCCCTACTGCTTTCCAGGAGTAGGTCAAGGCCTACTTGTCTGCCTGTGTTCTGGATCACAAGATGGGAACTTCTTTAAAGCTCTTCCTCATCTTGAGGCAATTGCCAAGAGTAGCCTTCTGCCCATGGAGCCACAGCTAGCTAGCCCCTGGGTATTGACCCAGGGCCTTATTCCTTCTCAGATGCAGGGGGAAAGGCCAGATTGCCTTGTCTGTGTGTTCATGTTCAAAAATAAGTAGAACAACTACACGTGACCACCATGCATGGTAGCTCTACCAGCTTTAAACAACTCACGCCAGGACTTCTGAGAACCAGTTTCTTATTTCCAGCTGCATTAGCAGCATGCTTTGCTCGTTTTTTACAGGGTCCCAATCTGACTTACCCAAGGAAGATAAATACGTTAAGAAAATCCTCTTTGCACCAAAGCTCAATATGGCAAGCCTTGTAGTGTTATGTTGTTGAGACCAAATTTAATCAGACATGTTAAATTATACAATGGGTGCTTGCATTTATTGAGTCCAGATGTGGCTCTGAAAAGAGCTTTATAGTTTTAGGGGGTCCCCCCACCCCAAACTGTTTTCCAGTTGGCAATTTAGAAGGGCATATGGCATTGCTTAAATAGGTTCCAGGATTTTCAGCTTGGCAGCAATAACATAGGGTGCTGACTGCAAGTCCAAGCCTTTTCAAGTTTTAGAGAAGACAGTCATTTTCCATTTCTCACAAAGCGAAAAATTACTCTCTATATATTATTCTGTTTTCCTAGTGCACTGAAACACTACATTGTTTAACATGGAAAAGATTTATATTTCCATCAATTAAATGCACTCCTTTCTTTAAAATAAATATATATGCATAATAAAGCTTTTCCTCACCAGCTTCTCATTAATTACCTCACTGCTTGGCTCTCCGGTTGATTTGAAGGGGATGTGAGGCCATCTAGACAAGCAGATAGATGTGACTCAAGTCAGCTATTGCTCATGCTCCAGGTTATTTAGTGACGAGATGCAAAAAAAAAAAGGCCCACCCCTGCTTATGATGAAGCAGTTATGTTGGTCCCTAGCCTACCACCAGGTCATTAGGACTGACAATGAGAAGGGTTACATAAAACTGCACCACGATGCTATAAATGAAGTCATTCCTACTGATGTATCTGCATAGCTGCTACGTCTCATCAGGCTGTGAGATGACTTTGACTGTATCAAATGAGTGTCCTGAAGGCTTAAGTACATAAAGATTAAATAGGTTTTTATGGCCTGAAAACATCATCTTTGTAAATACAGTAGATCCAGCCACTGTTACTTATCTAACAAGTTTCATGAGCACTACAGTAAAATTTCAAAGCTCTGTCCTGCTTCTGTCTACAGAACTCAGCAACTGGTAAATGAACTAATCCAGCAGAATTGTCCTGGAACAGATTTACAGATTTTTCCAACCAGCTTTTATCAGCTGTGTTCAGAAACTGTTGGCAACTCTTCCCATTTCCACAGTATAGTCTCAAAATAAAGGTCAACACGAAAAGGTAGCTGCAGGACACCACATACTGAATGCTACTGCCATAATTTGCCTCATGGGTGGTGACCTTTGTTTCTTCTTTTTGTCCTGTATAGTTTTTGGATCTCTCAAATACTGGAGTAGGAAGCTGTGCAGCAGTGATTACACCATGACTGAAAAAAAAAGACACTTGGCAGATTTCACATGTAAACTGAACACAAACATAGAGGCCAACTACACTAAGTGTCCAACATAGCGGAACATGGCAAGAAGTATTTTCTCAGGAACGTGGACTGCAAATCCAGTGGCTTCTGCGATCTTTTCATCTACAGCAGCTGAGAATGATACAAAAATATGCCCTGTACAGTAGAATTCAAGATAGTTCAACGGTTGTTCCTGTTCTGTTATCTAGCAATCTGTCGCTAACACTTTACGTCTTTGACAAGGGCTTTCTGCTGCTGAAACATGCATGTTCGTTCGCCTGGGCTTAATTTTAAGGAATTCACTAACTCTCACTACTAAGCTCTTGCTCCTCAAATGGATAAAGAAGAAGTGTGCACAACTGCTTTCTATCATCCTAGATAAAACGTTTTTTTCCACCTTTAAAAGATCAAATGATTGGAGCTTATGTAGAGCTTTGACTGCATGTCATTGCCTCCTTTCCTTAGGACCCTCCCTAAACAGCATCCCAAAACAGTGTCTTTTAAAACTCAAGTCAACTCTTATTAGGGTGTGTACTAGAACATCCAGCTATCGAAACAGAAAGCAGAAAATACATAGGTAAAAAACCAAAGAAATAAAAGGACTTAAAAGCACACCTTGGCTCTGCCCACTGTATCTGGAGAAGTGTGGCTCCCCTGGTTTCAGAACACCAAGTCAGCGGCTTTTTGGGCTGCAACAAATGGTGTATGTCTGCTCACTAGTAAAAGCATCTTCCTGTCACCTCTCAACAGAGCTGCTTTCTGCACTTCTCAGCAGTACCTCTGTGTTTGCACACCTGGGTGCAGGATAGAGTAATCCCCCTTTCTCTCAAAGGGCCAGCACCCAAAAGGCAGGAGAAGCCACCACCTCTACGGTTCAGCCATAGCCTCTGCAAAGGCACAGGACGCAAACTGTTTAATATGTTAATGTCACCAGTCAAACACAATCCACAGACATCTGGCACTTCCCTACATCAGTGTCCTTCCAAGATAAAAAGCCTTACAAATTCAAATCAATATTTTAACTACTGCATTAAATTAGCACCTTTCTGTTTCACATCTAATCCCAACTGTTTTCCATCCACGAACTGACCTGCTCAGGGAAGTGATCTCAACACCATATGCCACTGCTTACCCAAGCCAAGCCAGATCACTTGTTTGTCCTTGTCAGCACCAGGATGCAGAAAGCTGCCATGGATTTGCTAGCAGCAAAGCCCAAAACAACAAATTTAATACAGTAGAGCCTGACAGATTTTTGTGCTGGGGAAGCCTGTAATGACAGACGTAGCCGTTAGTTTCAGAAATTCAGAGCAGAGTTCTCTGGATCAGAGAATTATTGATGTCTTTAGGATACTTGCCATAAACGAGCTTAAAGGAAGATGGTGAATTGTATTTCTTGTTTTCATCCAGTATTAATGAGCACAGTTGGTAATCCCAAAATTACACCACGTACCTAGAGTTTCCATCTCTTTTAATCCAACCATCTCACAAAAATCATAAAGGGAGATCACTTCCACTTTCCAAGGCTTCATATTTCACTGCAGCAATTCCACAAAAGCCTCAGTCTTTTAAATACAAAACTCCTTAGACCCCACCTCATTAACAAGTAAACCACAATGCCACTTAGTATGTGCAAGCACTGCCTTTCTCTCAGTGAGTGAGCTTTGAAAATTTAAAAGGTAAGTAACTTCAGGAACAGAGATTAAAAAAAAAAAAAAGGCAATAAAAAAAACTGCCTGTGGGCATTAAAATCCCCAAAATCGGTGTAGCTTACAAAACCTTATTAATCACAGAAGATACACAAGCCCAAGAACACACATTATATTTCTCAAAAATCTTCACGGTCAAATGACAAGACACTTTGGATTGAGTAAGTCACTGTATCATTTCAGAAATGAAAGCCCAGCAAAAGCACAGATAAAAGAACAAAACTGCCTGGCAGATAAATCACAAGAGGAAAATTAAGAGGACTAAGAAGAAACATGAACAACAACTATCTGAAGAATATTAAGTATATCTGAAGCAGACACATAGAGGAGAACTAGCACATCCATAAAACCGATGGTTTTCAACTCAGTTGGCAGCAGTACAGCGGGGATTAAGGTAGGCACAAAGCACAGCTCAGAAAAAGCAAACATATCATCAAATCTAAAGTTTAAGTAGTCGTCCGTGCTTTCCTGAAGACTGCATATGGCCTGTGAACGGGGGGAACACAACTGCATTATACCCACTGATGTTAAGACAGTTTTCCCTGTACTGTCCGGCTGAGACTGTGTGTCTGCACTCTGAACAAAGAGGCCAGGGAGATCTGGGTCGGAACACTCCTCTGATGAAGACGCAGAACACAAATCTCAAACAACGGACAGCAAACAATTAATGGAGGAGGAATCCATTTACAATTAATAGGTAGCGTTGTCCTAAAAGCTCTGATAAAAGTTAAATAAGAGGGATAAAGCTAATGCGGTCAGAAAACTGATCTAACATCAGAGTGGTCAGCAAAGGGCTTGTACTAAAACAAAGCAAGGTGACAAGGCTGTCTTTATCTTCTTAGCTTGAGACATGCAGGTTTTGCTTTCGGTCACATCATCTCTGTAAAACATGGAACAAACAAAGGTACAAAGGAAGGCAGCCTATAGCAAAGGGATGAGCTGAGAAACTGCACATGGAAAAGAAAAAACCTTCAGGGATGAGAATCACTTCCCACTGCCCAGCCAGGCAGAACAGGAAAGCTGAGCAGGGAGGGCAGACGAGAGCAGCAGAATGGGACATGGGTAATTTCGGCCTTCACCAGCTCGCCCACAGGCGAGCAAAGACCAAAGTTGCCCAAAGAACATCTCCCAGCCAGCCCTGGCAGCCAGCGGCTGCGGGGGCTGGATCCCCGCAGCTGCCCCGACACCACCGAAATCTGTTACCCTGAAAATCCCCAGCAAGAACTAGAATGCGAAGCCCACGCAGAGCGGCCGTGTTCTTGTGCGAACTGAGGGCTTGCACTGTGCAGACTTCACCTGCTTGAACTAACCCTGAATCACCAAGCCAAATTTAACATTTATAAAGAATGTAACAGCTGCACCTTAGAAAGAAAACTATCTTTCTTCACTATTTCTACAAAGAAAATAAGGTGAATTCAGAATTTAAAAGACAATGTTACACGTGTTAAAACATAGTTCAGGTCAGTACACAACTAACCTATGGAAAAATGCTGGGAACAATTTTTTTTGGCTTTAAAAGACAGACATGCCAATCCAAACACACCTGCAGTTACCTGTAAGGCAGCCTGTCTCAGCATTAGACATCTATGAAAAAGGAACAGCCGAGAATTGGATTAATGAGATTTTGTTGAGTTGATAAAGGTAACAGTCCTGAAATTTTAAACAAAGAAGAATTTGCTAAAAAAAAAAATAAAAAAAAATCAATATCTCACCTGATACAGAATAAACTAATCATTTAGGTTGGAAGGGATCTCTACAGATCATCTGCTCCAACCCAGCACTCAAAACAAGGCTAACTCAAATCAGGTTGCTCAAGGCATTGTCCAGACAACTATCAACAGTTTAAAGGTTACACACACTGACTAAAACCACCCACAACTTTGAATGATAGTAGACAGACTAAAGTTTAGTTATGACTAAGCAACTCTTAAAAGAAAAAAAAGTCCAAATTTCTTCGCTGTCCAATGTCTTAATGGAAATTGGCCTCATCAAGTTGATCCACATTAAAGTACAAACTGCCCTTTTCTGACAAGGGATTAAATTGGCATAAAAAGGCAAGCGACTACTGGCTTGTAGAAGGAAAAAAAAAGAAGGAAGAGATATACTCCATACTAAAAAAATAAATCAGAGAATTTCTTAAAGCTCTACAGAAACTCTGAGCTACTTATTCTATGTACTGTATCTCAAATTGTCTGCAACTGCAATGCCAGACAGTCCCAAGCAATGGTTCCAAAAAAACCACTACTGAATTCATAATAGACCAATACAATGTAAACAAGGTCACAGGACTGTAGAACGACTGCAATATCTGAAGAGGTAGGAAAAAACTACCAAAAAATTGTGAGTCACCAGAAGAAAACACTGCGCAATCATCTTCCATTAGCTTCCCCAAAAGTCTACACTTCCACAGGCTTTCATGCAAGGAAACTAGCTATGCACATGGTTCTAAGAGTTCAACTCAATAGAGCTCCTAGCAGTTACACTGGAATGTCGTCGATTTGCAAAAACACTAGTAGTCCAGGTCACTAAGGAATACACCCGCTCCTTGGGGATCCTCTCCGTCTAGGGATAATTCCATCTTTTGGGTCTCCACAAGAACAAGATACAAGAGGAGGGTCGCTGTCTAAAGACTTCTTTAGGAGAAGCAAAGGCCCAACTCACATCTTCACAGAAAAAAACTTTAGCTGTCTCTCACGCAGTCACAATGGAAAACAATGTATATCCATCCTCATTTCACATTTTACCCTCATTTATTTTTACAGCCCTGTTCTGGTGATAAATATAAGTATATTGAAACAGCAGGACTCCATGGTATGTAGAAAGACAAAGGTTTTTACAGCCCTGTTCTGGTGATAAATATTGAAATAGCAGGACTCCATGGTATGTAGAAAGACAAAGGTATTACCCAAGTCCTTGAAAGAAATGTAGGTCAAATTCATTTAAATAACATACAACTGTATATACAAGTCATCTTCTGGTGGAACTTATTTGTGCTGTTATTTGCAGTTAGTGCCAGAGCCCAGTTCAGCAG
>NW_010524028.1:38281-39765 GCF_000687285.1 Phaethon lepturus
GGAAGGATTTAACCACAGCAGAGGTATTCCAATAAAGATAGCTGAACTACTAGCAACAAGACAAAGTTCACTCCCAGGTTAAATATACAGAGAGGGAATTAAGATTAATGCATTAGTCTACATAAAGATTGACAAAAATATTGACTTCTCTAAGCATAACATTTTTTCTCCTACTGAGAATATTTATTTTCCTTTGTTGTTTACCATCCATTTAAAATTCAAACAATAAAGGCCAGGAACGTACCTATGAGACTGTCCCTACCAAAAGTCACTGACCCTTTTACCTGTTTAAAATAATTGCCGTTATGTATCACCATAATTATTAAAAGACTGAAGCACAAATTTCAACAGTTTCAAACTTTCTTGCAGGTATTAGGATCAAGATTTGAATTGGATTTTGCGAGAATTTATGTTAAAATGCTTATTATTTTCAAGTCTTGTTTCCTTCCCTCTAGGATTTAACCCAACACTGTAGTAAGGATTTGCAGAAACTAATAACTCGCTGTTAGTTTTTGTGAAGTATTAGGCTTTACTTACAGTAGCCTTCAACCATATGTTTTAACAGCTCATATTAACTTCTGCTTAAATACAGTTCAACTAACCATCAGGGATGAAGCCAAAAATACATATTTAAAGAAGGTTTATGAAGTTCTGTAGCCTGCCAAGTAACTTCTACTGGTCAAATCCTGCCTGAAGCAACTTAACCTGACCTATAGTTAAAGCAGATATTTAAAAATGATTACTCTATTTTTGTGGGAGAAAATAAGACTGTCCCAGAGTATCATATCACCCTTCAAGGGTTAATTTTTGGACTGGTACATTATAGCACCACTTTTGAGAATCACAAAAAAGTTATGTAAATCTCCAGTTGCAACATAAAAAGTTATTTTTAACAAAAATATGTACATTTACAGTTAGTTTTCTTCATTCACTACTTGGATATATTATTTGTGGGCTGTTTTTCCCTTTAATCTTAAATTCAGATTAAATTAGTACCTTCAAAAAACCCAGCGAGACTTCTCATTAGTGGAAATCTGCCATGCTTATGAGCTAGAAGGCAAAATTCAGGAAGGGAGATCTCTGATCTCCTTTTAATTTCGTATGCTGGTAACACATGACAAAAAGAAGTTCTCTGTGTCAAGAATTCTGAAGTTGCAGCTTTTTAAATCTAGTTAGTTGTATAAATCAGCAAAACGCAATACTCCCTCTTTTTTTCTTCCACTGAAGAAATTATATTATTAAAATATGAACCATGAGTAGTTACTGCTTGTTGGTAAGGAAATCAGCTTAGAGAGATGGTAAGGATATATATTCTCTCCAGGAAGAGCCAGAAGCTTATATTATCTTTTTAGTGAACACCTTGGGGGGTTTTTTTTTCTCCCCTCCTCCTTCAGAAATTAAGTTCTGGAAAAACCCAACTCACCCATTTTTTCCACAGACTTCGCATGTCCCAGCTCCTGCAGGCATCCCACCGGCAGCCTCCG
>NW_010524028.1:40334-43765 GCF_000687285.1 Phaethon lepturus
CGGGACGCGCCCCGCCGGCTCGCGCAGCCGGCGTCCCGGCGGGACCGCATCCCCTGCCCTCCCCGTCCTCGTAAAACAAGGGACGCCCGCAGCACTCCAGCTAATAAAATAAAACTACCACTTTTCCGTGTGGAGAATCCTGTTTTCTGTCTCCTAGGACTCATCTGTAAAACCAAAACCTCCAATGCAAAACAAGATGACAGAACATAGAGGGAAGTTATTACGGGAAAAGCAAAATGTCATCTCCAGACATGCTGAAACACCAGCATCCAAGCCTGGACCATCAAGGCAGACAAAGTACTTTAAAAAATCCCCAAGCTTCCTCACATTTTACACAGGATCCAGCACCCTGCCCAGAGTAGCTGCTGCTATCCTAAAAAGCAGTGGCAGATACCAAAATCCTTTTTATCAAAGACAGGCCTGAGGCACTGACCAAAGTACCAAAGTATTCAGGGAAACTTGCGATTCTGCAGGTGCCTGAAGCAGGCGGGATCAAAAGGAGAGAGCCTGTAATTTATGCTCGCAACAGGGTTAAAAGCTCGTAGAAAGAGATGCTTTCCCACTATAGTTTTAGTCCTCCTTTCTTGACTGTTTCTTTCCTTAGGCTTTTGGTAAATGGAAACAAAAATAAAAAACAAAGTAAACACAGGCATTTACATGTTTTTGATAAAAAAATTAAAATCCATAGTTATTGTCAAATAAACTTTACAGAGATTACATATGGCATCTTAACAGCTAGTTTTTTTTTAATTTCCTTTCAGTTTGGTTTATTCAAGGTAATTTCAAAGATAAATAGTTGAGACACCCAGCAGAGACCCACCTTCAGGCTTCTGCAGTCAGTCACAGCTGTTCTAATACACTGGAAGGTCTGGGTTTACCCAGTAATTGGGTTCTCATATACACCACCAATCTTAAGGGGGGGAAAAAAGAGCAGATCTTCAGGCATACTTGCAACCTCCTGTTCCTGAGCTGACCTAAGGACTACCCAACGTAATTAACATTGACAAGGTCCTAAATTATGCCTCTTCCCCTCAGTGTGAGGCTGCAGGACCACAGCCGGATTCTGACACATCGCTTACAACACACTTGAATCTAGCTGCACTGCCATCCTCCGTCTCTGTGCCATAGGAGCTCCCCGAACCACCGCGTTTACCGTCCCTTTGCACTGCTCTGGGCATTTTACGCAGCACGAAGTGGGAAGGAAGACCCCAGCCACTGCACCTTTTCCTCTGGCAAAAAAGAAAGAAGTATCCCAACTTGTACTGACTGTTTGTACAGAAGTAAGCTGCCCAGTTTTAGTCAACAGCATTACAGATAATATTTACAGAGACAAAAACACAGTCCACAATCTAGCACAGGTCATTTTTGCATTCTGCAGTTTTTCTGACAAAAAGCAAAGCACTGGAGTCTACCAAGAGAAAAACAACGTAATTCCATTTTAGAACAGTCTAACCGAAAAGTCTATCAAAACCTGTTCTCCTTTTGTCTCCAGCACTGAAGTTTTAGATCTTTTAGAACTATGACCATTTACATAAACAACGAGGGGGGAAATAAAAACATGTGTGGAGTAATACATACTCTAAGGAAAATACTTCTCCAGTCTTTTCCACAGATTTGGCCCCAAACATAAAACAAGAGGGAAACAATGACAATTCCCAATAAAACTTTAAGCTGACAGTCACACTTGGCTGGGACGTCAATCAGTCACCCTATCCAATGGGACTCCCAAACAAAAACTTTCATCACTGTAATTATCCACCAGAGACATCACAGTAAGCTTTCAGTTAGCGGTGGAACATTTTTGGAGTTTACACTGCCATTTTTCTATGCAATTTAAAAATTAAAACAGCTACAAAATTTGGAGGCATTTGCCATTCATGAGAGTCTCCTATTGCTGATCTGGTCCAGGTTTCACAGTGTACAATTTATTAATAGCCAAACTGAATTTGAGAACATATCTGGCTCCCAGTCTTTTGCTTCAAAGTCCAGGCCATACAATTACATAAAAGATGCCTAGAACCATTAAGACTTGTAGTTTTTCATCAAGCATAAACTTCTATGTGCCTGATAGAAATGGTAAACAACCCTGGCAAAACTATGAATAGATACTGGAATATTCTAATACATTTTTCAAACAGGTTTCAAATGTCATTCTCCTATCACTCACCACCAGATATGTTCAGAAACAAAAACTGAGGAATTATTTATGTAGCAGCAGGAGTACACTGCTACCCATCTGATGCAGTGGGTAGCAGCATACATAAAGACCGTACTGAGACACCATGCGTTTTGCTCCTATATACGAGTGTATAAAGAACAGAATTGTTCAAGTCCCTTATTGCCCCAAACCTACATAACAGAAAAACTCAGGCAGCGGGAACAAAAGGCATCTTATGTGATCCACAGCAGCTACATCACCTTGAAGAATGAATAATGAAGTTTTAAAAAGTCTTTTCTCCAGCTATTTGGCAAAGTACAGTCTGCTGATTTGACTCTCTCTCAGCAGGACAGGGAAGTGAAGAAATTTCAGCCATACCAGAAATGCCAGATCTGGCATTTGATCCAGCAAGGCAATCCAGCACACAGTGTCTGACAAACACGAACCGATTGCTCCGCAGAGCTGCCTTCTGTATCTCTGGTACCACGGCACTGCAGACGCAAGGCAGAGGGAGGGCAGCTTCTGCTCTCGTAAAAGGGATTCTTGCCAACTGGTCCGCATCTACCCACTGCAACTGTTGGTGGGACAGGATACTTTTAGCACTCAGAGCTGTTAGTTGCTGTCAAGATTTTGAGGGAAACTTTCTCAGTGATTTACCCTGTAAGTTAAGAAGTATTAGTATCTGTGCAGAGCACTAGCCTTGGCGGGTGGGGGTGGGGGGGGGGAGGGGGGAGCGGGAACAAAACAACACAGGAAAGCAGACTAGTTTAGATCAGAACTCAGAAATCACAACAGAAGAGAAAGAGAACAAGAATAAACACCAAAACAGGACACACAGTTTTCTGTCGTTCTTGGGTCCCTCCCCAGCCTACCAACACTGAAGACTCTGAGGTCCAATACTGATTTTTTTTCTCCAGCATTTCTCTCCATGTGTCTAAACCCGAGATATAACAACTGTTAGTTCTGAAACAATTGCCTGAGGACTTGGTCTTACAAGGAAGAATGGACTTGCAGTAGGACTGCTGACACTTACGACACCCATCACCTCCACTTCATTGTGGCTGCAGAAGTCACTGCTCGTAACGCAGTTCCAGACCCTTCACAGCACAGTCTATTAAAGTAAACCAGCATCGATTTCTGCTTGACTGGACTGCAAACTGCTGGAAGCAATTCCTGAACTCTCACAGCTCAAGCACAGGACCGACTGTAATCTTGTCAGCCGTCCCAGTGTGGGCTGTTTGTAATATTGAGTCAGAATCTATGGAAAACCTGC
>NW_010524028.1:43809-64211 GCF_000687285.1 Phaethon lepturus
TGCTGAACTTGGCCTTCACTACACCCTTTGCTTCAGAGTCAGGTACAACTCACAAGCCTGGCTTTAAATTGCCAAGAGGAGATTCCATATCAAGCATTTACAGGCATGATGCTCTGCCCTAAAGCAGAAGATTAAAAATAGGAAGATATGTACCATTTGTATAATTATGCATTTAATGTTACTGTTTCACTTTTCTAAACAAATGTAGCACATTTTCAACATTTACTGCTTAGAGAAGCAGGAGTATGTTTTAAGATGACCAGTCCTCCTCTGCAAAGCTGTCATGCTTGCTAACACAGAATCAATCTCACAACAGCATAAAACATCCATTTCCACTCCAAATGCTCAAATGCTTCAGGAGATAACTTCTTTTAAAAAAAAAAAAAAATCATCAATACTTGGGCATTTTCCTGAGTCTGAACGTATAAACTCATTTTCATTCCATGATCTGACACAAATTATAAAGCAGTATAAACAAAATTTTTCTCCAGGCAGTTTGGAAGGGATCAAAACTTGGAAACCAAGTTTTACAGGCTGATGAAAAAGAAAAGCAGCATACTGCTTTCACAAAGAAAGTTTTATACATGAAACAAGACTACATTACTACCACTTTGTGCAACAGTGAGAATCAGATTGTGAGGGATGCATGCCTCTGAACTGTGTCATGTCTTAAGAGTAACAAATTCAGTGCAAGGAAGGACCTTCAACATAGCAATAGGAAACAAATAGTAAATACAGATCTACTAACTACATAGTGCTACAACAGAGTCTATATTTAAATCCGCTGTTAAAGAAAGCTCATCCCTAAAAATACATACAGTAATTGGAATTTTGCTGTTCAAAAAAAAAAATACAATTTTTTTTTTAAATTAATATATGAGTCCAAACTACTCATAAGGAGACCAACATAGTGGCAGACCCTTCTCTATGTCCCATGGAACTAGACACTTAAAATATTCTGCCCTTCAATGCTCTAGTGCAGTAAAGCACTCCTTAACATGCAGTATCAGAGGGGCTGACGTTTTCTGAAGGATGTCCTGAAATTTCTCAGGTGGGGGTTACTGCCTTGGTGAGTCAGCATGTGGGTCACCATGTGCTAGTACTTGGTCCGCTTTTATCAAAACAGCAGTTTTATGTATTTATATGAGTCATGGCGACTGACCAAAGATTCTGCTCTAAGACAGTACTGAAACTATGCTTCCATTAGCAACATATCGCAAGTATTTCCTTAAATGTGTGCCCGTTTCATTTAAAGCTCAAGTTCAGAATCAAGTGTTTCCTTGGTTTAATGTTAAACTAGTCAGGATGTATACTTTGGAAAAGACTAAAAATTTACAACTATGTTTAATTTGAAAGCAGCTCACCAAGCACTTGCAGACTCTAACATAATTTTGCAGGTAGGGGGTTGTTTAGGGGCTGAAGGGGAAAAATTGGTTTTGGCTTTAAGATTCTGGCTTGTTTTTTTAAATCCTCCAAACTCCATTTGGTTTCCAAAATAGTGTTACATGGCGATAGGAGGAGAGAGTTTTGTCTTTGCTTTGGAGATGTCCTGGTTCCAAGTTTGAACTAACTACCAAGCTGAAGCTGGCAGAAGTTAAAATATCAGGCTACCTATATGTCATAAACTACTTGGTTCCTGCTAGCCTGTACTGCATTTCTCATTATGTAAAAATTGCTGTATGTGTTTTGGTATTGGCACTAACTTTCATGATGGCTGCTAGCTGTAGCTTCAGTGCTTTTTAAAGCACCCCTCAAACATCTGTATCTCCTGGAATTCCTCTTGCACGAATGTTATCTTCTAATTAAGTGGAAAATAACTTCCTCTTTTGATGGAATGTGATTCATTCTCCTACATGCCTACCTTTTCGTCTCTACATAAAGCTCATTTTTGTTAACAATTCAGTTTCGTATTGCCGCTGAAGTTCCTCTAGGATCTTCATCCTCTACACAATTCATAATGAACCATATAACGTCAAGGACAGAGTCATAAAGAGCCCAATGGGCAAAACAAGCTGCAACCAGACCCACTGGCATGTACCCATGGGAGGCTGAAAAATCAATTCAGAGCCAAAGGTCCCTGCATTACATGTAGATCAGTTTAAACACACAAAAAACAATGACATAAACCCACAAAGTTTCTTCCCCCTTCCTCCCCACTTTTTTTTTTTTTAAGTTGCCACCATATGCAAAAGACACATTCTAAATTGCAAGTAATCCTCTGGGTTTGGGTTTCATTTGTTTTTTGGTTGGTTTTTTGGTGGTTGTTGTTGTTGTTGTTTGGGGTTTTTGTTTTTTACACTATGCAAAAAAAGCATAGACCAGAAGGACCGCACTCTTACATTAAAACACGAGGCACGACAACAACAAAGAATGTTATCCTGTGGTAGGGATATGCATTTTTCCTTGCTCTTTAACAGCAACTAGTTACATTGGCATGCATTAGTACGTATCAGATTTACACCCAACATCACTTTACCTAGCAAATGTTATTGTTCAGGAACTATGTGATAAGCAGACACGTGGCACAACGCTCATTTGTCTACATACACCAACCTGCATTCAGCACCACCTTCCTGCTTAATCGGTAAATGACAGTCCTCTGGATTGACCCATGGTTAACTGATCTCAAGCACAACATAATTTATCTTTTCTTAAACAAACCAGTCACTTGTGATCACTTATGACTTGCCAGGCAATTCAAGTGTTTAAAGTTTCCTAACATGAGGGCACAAATAAGGAGAAGTTCCAACACTCAACCCTCTCACAGCATTTTTCTCAATCCCGTCTGGTCTGCTGCAATGTGAAATTGGAACTGCAGAGTTTTTAGTCAAATGTGTTTTGTCTACTTTCATGGAAGGATTCAAGTCACATTCAATTACTTAACTGCACTACAAAATCAAGATTTTTTTTTTTCCCCTGAGATAGCCTGACTGAGAAAGTCTCTAGATTGTATAGATTCCCATATGACATACAAAACTATTTTTATTCTGACATTTATTTTCCTATTTAAAAAACAACCAACCAACCACAACAAATATTTAAATACAGAAAGAATGCTTAAACAACATGTAAGCATAGACACTTTTAAACACACCTATAGACAACTATATATAGAAAACAAAAAGGGAGGACACTTACAGAATTGTAGACTGAGGCTCAGAAAGGCTAATAAGGCTGCCAAAGCCAGCAAGAACAGAAAACGGTTTCGGAAAAGCATTATTATTCGTTCTGCCTTCTCTTCATGGTTTCATCTTCATATATCGATCGTTCCTGCAGACAACAAAACATTGGCAAATATATTTCAGATGTGGAAGCATCAGCTATAACAAAGAAAATTCAAATATCCTTTTGACAGTGTCAAGTTATTTCTTAAAGGCAAGCACATGAGGCAATTCAAACCAGCAACAAAAGTATCAATATCAGTAATTTGTCTTTGCCCTAGTTACGATATTAAGTATATTTCCACAAGACAGAACTTGTAAGTAAATGAAAAAAAATTGACATTTCCCATAAAATTAAATTTTCTCCTGCTAACACAAGGTTAATGCTCATGTCATAACATTGTCAACAGTTCTTTTAGAAAAGTCTCTTGCCCCTCTGCAAAGCAAGCCACAAGAATATTATTACTTAAGAGCTCTCAAGAACAATTTAGTAAATCATCCCTAGAAACAACATAAACCCGTAATACCTTAAAAAGGTACACACACACTTCTAAATAGAGGTTAAAAATTAGTTTCTCTAACTGGTAAACTAGTAGCTCTTTTACTGATACAAAGTTCACAATTCTTACTTCATAGAATGAAAGAGGAAGAAAAATTACCAATATCACTACACAGAAAATGTAAAAGTATATTGACTTAAGATTAACACCTAGAATAATTCTGTGTAACAATATTTTTAAACAACTGTTTTGAGAAGGATCAGAACAATGTATTTCAAACCAATAGTATTTAATAAAACTTCAAAACGCAAGTAACTCACTGCAAAAGTTTAAAAAAAAAAAAAAAAAGACAAAAAACCCCAGCCCTCTCCTGAAAATACCCAAACAAGCAGCCCACACTGTTAGTAAAAAACACTTTTCCTTGCAGAATGACATCCTGAAGCACACAGCATTTGCTGAAGTGCCCTGGTTTCACAGACGTCCATTTTCCGCTGGAAGATGACTCTGTGTAAGGGATGAGGGGGATGTTCTCACACAGACACTTTGTTTTTTAAAACAACCAGCTGCTTTTAAGTGCAAGAGATGCTTTTCCTAGCACTGACAAGGTGTTGCAGGAAATTGGTTGCTCTTGAAAGAAATCTGAGATTCCCAGATCCTTTGAACTGAGCTCTGTTTATGACAGCACAGCCAAACATGTTGACAGAAAATAACTTTTTCCCTCCTCACCAGTGTTTTGCCCCAGCACCTATTTGCTCGTGGAAAGAGATCTCTCTCGCTTCTTTCCTGCTTTTGAGAATGAAAAGCTTTACATAGATATGCAATTGATACATATTTGTTTATCAAAACTCTTCCGCACTCCAAAAACTAACCCTCTTAGCAAGATTTTAATCTCTTATCTCTAAGCCTTGATAAGCCCTGTAAAATCACAATGTCAAAATTCATATTTCCCCCCCCCCAATTATTTTTCTCATGAATATTTGAAAATGCCTCATGAATCACTGAATTTGTTATTTTATCTATTGCGGTTATTCTTCAGAAGAGTTGTGGGATCTGTGAGTCAGCCCAAGGTGACTTCCGCAGCACAAAGCAATGGGACCCAGAACATAAGCGGGGGTCTTCCAGAAAAGAAGGCAGCCGGGCTTGCAGTGAGTGAGATGTATTGTGCACGGACGTTCTGCAGGACTGAGGTCTTTCCATCTCATTTTACTTGGTTTACTACTTTCACAGCTTGTGGAAAATGTGGAAAAATGGAAAAAACTGGAGATTCTGAGAAGCAAGAAACCGGAGCTATTACAGTATTTTTCCAAAATGCCAACGGCACCGTAAATGGCATGTGCAAGCAGTCATAAAAATAGAGTTTAAAAAAGGAGACAGAAGGAACGATTTTAAGAGTCTCAGTTTCACAAAATCATAGCTCATCCTGGAACATCTTAGTGAAAGGTATGCTGAAACTAAACTGAACTAAACCACTGAAACTAAACACAGCTGCAAAGGGTAGAAGCTATACGGATGATTGTATACAAAACACCAGGAGAGAATAAAGCAGTTAAACCAAACAGATGGAAGAACAGAAGGGGAACCACAGGAAAAAAGCAAAATTAGACTTAGCAGGGATGAGAAGGTAAAATTTATTGAAAAGCTCCCAGGAATAAGAGGTCTTATGCACAGTCTATATTCACTGATACTCTTGCTGAATAAAAAAACTTGCCATAGAAAAGGAAAAATTACAAGGCTGGAAAAAAGGAGATCATACACACCTTATTAGCAAAATGTTTTAGAGAAAAAGCTTAATTAGCTTAAAACCTTAATTGCAAGATCAGAAGTTTTAGAACATTTAGTTTTAAATGCAATATTCAAGACATTCTAGACAAGTTGGAAAGATTTTTCTTCTAAATATACTTTGGCCTGTTAACAAATTAAAAGTTGCTGTGTTACAACTTACGAGGAACAGGAACAGCTCCTGCTGAGTAACTGTTAAACAAGAGCCTGCCAATACAGTTTGTCATCTGCTCCTACTTGGTATCAACCCACGGGGAATCAGGTGAACGTCCGTAAGAGCGAGTCCTGAAGCCTGTGCTCCTCCGAGCTGGCACACCAGGCACTCCCTGGGAAAAGCAGCGCTTAGCCAGCACGTATTAAGTGAAGCCAGGACAATAAGCGCTGCGAGCACTCACTGAAGTGAGCATTTGTAAGAGGGAAAAAAGGTAACACTGAGCCCAAGGGGGGAAATAAAAAGCTAACCAACCTTATCTCCCCACAAAACTATTTTTATATGCAGACGGATCAAAACACCAAACCGCACAGCAAAGCACATTTTGGGTCTTCAGAACATACTACCATGTAGCAAGAGGCTGCAGCAGAGCATCTGCTGCTAACATGGCATTTAGAGAATATCGATCTTTCTTTACCCTGCGCACAGGCCAGAGCGCAGGTCGTGCCACAGCAAGAGGCTGCAGCAGAGCATCTGCTGCTAACGTGGCATTTAGAGAATATCGATCTTTCTTTACCCTGCGCACAGGCCAGAGCGCAGGTCGTGCCCCAGCCTCACCGTCTCCATGCCGTAAGCATGCAGGACTCAAAGGTCAGTTCTGTCAACAACTGACAACACTGCCTCGCTAGGCTCCAGGTATGGGCCTTGGCTCTTTGCTTTGGACATAAGCAAGTAGTTATTGTTTTTAAAGGTGAGCGAGCACCATCCGGCTGCAGAAGAGGCAGAACTCGGCACCAAGAGCACCAGTGTTCTAGCAGCAGCTTCCGACACGTGCCAGAAAAGCAGCGATTTATGCTCACCCCTGAGAAACAGGTCTTTTGCTCAAGACTGAAATGGCCTCAAGTTGCACCAGGGGATGTTTAGATTGGATTATTAGGAAAAATTTCTTCACTAAAAGGGTTATCAAGCACCGGAGCAGGCTGCTCAGGGAAGTGGTTGAGTCACCATCCCTGGAGGTATTTAAAAGACGTGTAGACGTGGCGCTTAGGGACATGGTTTAATGCTGGACTTGCCTGTGTTAGGTTAACAGTTGGACTGAGTCTTAAAGGTCTTTTCTCACCCAAATGATTCTATGAATGCAGGACTTGATAAAGACAACCTACAGAACCCCAAACCTATTTCAGCAACGCTAACTGTAAACATGACAAACGTAAGCAGTCTAGAGATGCTGAAGGATAGTCGATAATAAAGCATCCTATATTGGAATGAAGATTACTAAAAGGCTACTTCTGAGCCACCTTTTGCAGCATACCTACCTACCCGCCAAATTTATCTTTTTCTTTTAAACATGATCCAAAAGCCTCAACTCATCAAAACATGCCAGAATGACTCACAGCATTTAGAGCACCCTCAGCTCTTACCTAATCTCACAATTTCGTGCCAACACATGCCAGTGTAAGGTGCTAGGCTACCCCGTGCTCACACAAATGTAAAAAAAGCATTCTTATGATTGAAGACCAGGCCAGGGAGTCAGGAGACTAGCCAAGCTCTTGAAAAATTTGGTCAAGTCACATTCTCTGTTTTAGGCCATTTTCACCGGAAAAGTTAGTAACTGCCTGGAAATGTTGGGAAAGCAGTATGTCTGCTAAGAGCCTCGACTAAGCACATAGCTCCCAGCAGACCGGCTGGCATGACTAACCTACTTTCTGCTCATCACTAGCTGGGTACTGCTAGCTAGTGCTCCACATGGAACCTTCCCCTGGCATCCCCTCCTCCTGTGAAAAATGCACAGACAACATTTTTTGCAGGGTTGACTAGCTAAACTATTTCTTCTGATTATTTTAAGTCAGGCCCTGAAAATAACTTGACATCAATGCTTTCAAAGCACTTGTGAGGTTAGACGTGACACTAAACCACCACTACCAGACTTCTGTGCCAATTGTCCGCTACTGTTTTATCCTCTAAATCACCCGTATCCATCTAGAATACAAACCATCTAGCATGAAGCGTAAGCACATTATTACACTGACTCACCATGACAGCTTAAACGAATTTACTTGATTAAGATAGCATGTCTCCATAAATAATCAATACTACTCTTCAAAGTCTACCTCAATAAAATTACTGTATTTATCTGATGTGGTACATCAAAATGACATTGTCTACTGAAATACAAGTGAGCAAAAGTCGACGCAATGAAATAGCAAAGAGAAATGGTGACTTTGGCCAGAAAGGAAGGTAGCATTTCAGTCTGTACCTAACTATATGCCAGAGACAGATAGAGGTAATATTTTGTAGCAAGTCAGTCTATGGAGCCTAGGAGGCGGAGCAAAAAGCCTACAGACAACACAAGGTTCATTTGGAATAACATTCATAAATAGTTTTAGGAGAAGTCACAGACAAACACAGGGACCCACTTACTAGTCTGATGTCTCTACACTGCAGAAGAAAGTTTTTAATTGTAGTTGCTTTTTGATGCATCTTTTATCTTTAATCTACATCTGCTTTTTTTTTTTGACAAAACCTGTTTTAAAGACATCTGAAATGAAGGTGACAGCTTCTGATCCAGTTATAATGAAGACTTCTGCCTTTACTTTCATTTTCACAGAATCATTAAGGTTGGAAGGACCTTCGAGATCATCAAGTCCAACCATTAACCCAATGCCACCATGCCCACTAAACCATGACCCAAAGCACCACATCCACACGTTTTTTGAACACTTTCAATGATGGTGACTCCACGACCTCCCTGGACAGCCTGTTCCAATGCTTGACCACTCTCTCGGTGAAGAAATTTTTCCTAATATCCAGTCTAAACCTCCCCTGGCGCAACTTGAGGCCATTTCCTCTCATCCTATCACTAGTTACTTGGGAGAAGAGACCAACACCCACGTCACCACAACCCTCTTTCAGGTAGTTGTAGAGAGCGGTAACATCTCCCCTCAGCCTCCTCTTCTCCAGACTGAGAGACATTTTAACTCGTGATGCTCCATCAATTACTCCCCAGCCATGTGGCAGCAGACTACCAGGCAGTACCTTTTTTCGTCTACTAAAACCCACAAGAATGCAGACATTCTCAGACAGCTGAAGAACTTCATACTCTTCAACTGGAAATTGCAGAAAATAGTTGTGTCAGCAAGTCACACAAGCCAAACCTTTTCTTTGAAGCACCAAAGGGTTTACTTTTTTTCCTGCAAGAATGAAAAATGGTGCCTGGGATCTTGTGGTTATAACCAAATCGACCAATGCTACAAAAATCTATGGCAAGCACCAGAAGAGAGAGGAAACGGGAACACTCAACAGAACCAATTCTCTGATCAGCACAACCTGCTTAGTTACTCATGTTTGTAATCGTCACGTTGAGGAAACCCTCACAAAACCACTGCAGCTGACTAACGTCAGCAATTTAAACTGGACATACGATTGCTGCAACACTGAAGTTGCATTTTGCACAGCATCATGAAGAACAAAGCTAGCATCTGCGATATTGTTAATCATCATTCTTCATTTTCCCCATCAGAAAGAAACAAGCATTCCATTTTTTTAAAAAGCATTCATGAGAAATAGGTCACATAACTCAGTGTAAAAAATGCAGTTCTAACAAAGTAAAACCAGCTCATCATTGAAAAAATTACATAAAACCTGCTCAGTAACATTACTCATGTTAGTCCACTGGTCCATAACTTAAGCTGGAAGCTAGTAACCACAGAACGTAACTGAAAGTACGAACAGGTCAGCAGCCTCATTAAAAAAAAAAAATTAATAAGGAAAGCCATGGTAAAAAAAAGGCAACATGTACTGTAACTCCATGGTAATCATGTGTGGCAGCAACAGCGCCTAGCCAATAGACCATAGCTACATCTTGATATGGAAAAACTAATAGCCACTTACAAGATAATTTTATTTTAAAATTACTTAACATTTTAGCAGCAAGCATCTGATTAAAAAAACCACAAAAACCTAACAGCTAAGTTGCTGAAGTTTGATATATTTTAGTATTTAGAACATTAAAATATCTACATCTAAATTTCTCTTTCCTCCTATTCCAAGTTTCTTCCTTATTTAGTCAGTTCCAAAATCCTCATACTGGCACAGCTGGTCTTGAGATGTGCAAAAGCTACTGCACATGGCACAGCAGTACTGGCCAGTCTGTCAACCAACACAAGCTCTCACTTCATTAAAGCTAAGGGATCAAACAGAGCTCTTGAACAATTCTGTCCCTCTCTACAGCACTCATTGTTTTCACTGTGCAGCAAATTTACCGCTGGATTTAATAAGTAAAGGTGAAGAGTTGCTTAGCATTCAGAAGTGGTGAAGGGACCATTAGCCATACTGAAATTTGACCACACCTTGAAGATAATCTGCTGTTCTCAAAATAAAAGGTCCACTTGACTCCGAGATTTAGCTTTTAAATCTCAAGGTGCGGAAACAGATGACATGGTGAGCATTTTAAACATCTCTTTCTCCTAACCAGCTTTCAGGGTTGAGCAGGCCTGTCACAGTTTCGCACTGGAAATTCCGGGAAAGCGGTCTTCAGCTGACATCCTTCAAAGGACAGTTATCCAGCTTTTCAATTCTGTCCTACTCAAATCATCATTATGAGTTGCCTTGTTTCAGAGATCAGCAGCTAAAAGACACAAGCAGAACGAGTTTTTACATAGTTTAGGTTTGCATTTGATTTTTATCAGTCCAAGTCCTTTAGAATATATTCCTTTTATTTAAATTAGAACCTACAAGGCTATGAATCTCTTCGAATTAGGCAATAAACACAGTCATGTAGAGACATTTATATTCAAGTTATGTTTAGTGCATTAATGTTGTAGTTAATGCAATGTAACGTTATAACATTTCAACTATCCTTTATGGGTTTCCCACCATTGGAAGTTGACTCATTTTGCAGCCAGAGATCTCCTGGTTTCTGGAATTTCCTGAAGCTTACATCAGTTTTCTGATGAAATTCTACTCATGTTTTCCTGAACAAAGATAACTGTGGGGAAAAAAGTGTGGGAGCTGTTAAAAAGCATGAAAAGATTATTAAGTGCTTGACACTCTTATCTTTTTCATACTTCCACAAAATACCAGCTAGGTGTATCAGCTTACCTCCCCCGCACTCTGACCACTAATCACCTTGCAAGGAACCACTTCTAAAACCAAATGTTTCTGACAATGCAAACAAGAATTTTCGGAAGAAATATCATCATTGTGACCTGTAAATATCCTTTTTATTCAGCAACATTTCAAAATCACACCTAAACACACTTGAACACAAAACCAGTATTTTTTTAAGACCAAGCACAGAAATTTTTGACGTGTAGTCACTAAAAGGTGTCACTACTGCAGTTATTTTTACAAAATCAACAGTGCCTAGGACTATTAATAAAGAAAAAATAATTAAATGCATGAACTTAGACATGAAGAAAACTATAGTGCCAAAATATAAGGTACTGTAAACATCTAATTCCTTTGGGATGATGCCACTGCCCTAGACCACTCCTCCTTCTCCAGTCTCTCTGGTATTCCTGAAATTATCAGTATATGTGAGAGAAGTTCTGGACAGCTGTAACTCAAATATAATTTCTATGTCCTGCACATCTTTCCCTTAAAAATAAGTAAGTAAATAAAAACAGTTTAAATTTCGTCTCCTCTCAGACTTTTTCCCAGAACACTTACCCTTTTAGAGATTCAACTTGTGAGACAGTTTGCTGCCTTCATGCCCAGGCCCTGGCAGCATCCTGACAGCAGAGACATTTTTCCTCCTACCCACTTCACTGGTCTATTTATAAAGAACATCAAGTGTTCCCATCATCCAGGACACAGAGACGACATGCCCCTGCCTGGAGGAACTCGCAAGAGCTAAATTAGCTCTGAATGTAAACAAAGAGGAAAAGCAGGATTGCACATAGAAACAATTGTGGAACCTGTAGTCTCCTTTATACTCTACTTTGTACCAGATTTAGACACCTGTTGAGATCAGAGGACAAAGTAATGGTCAGCTCAAAATTCATGCTTGTCAGCTCATGCATTCTCTCTCTTTTGATTAGTACTCTTAGTCATGCTCGTTAGGCGCTGATGCTCTGCCGTATCACTTCACTCGGGGGGGCTCAGAGCAGAGACAAGAACCTCTTCTGCTGAGTTCTGCTCCACATTAAGGCAAACACACAGGTAAAGCTCCACACTGCACCCACAGACACCTGTGAACCCCAGTCCCTCAGCAGAGATGTATCTTGGCAACAACTGCCCAAGCACTGACTTCTCAAGTTATGAATGTTTTCCCTTCTACAAGGCTTCTGGGTTCCACATTACAGGTGTCATGTTGACCCTGCTTTCCGTCAGCTGTAGAGAAGTATTCCTTTACTTTTAATAGGTGTGACACGGTTCTTAATTAAGCTCGTATTTATGTCCCTGCTTGCAAGCACTAAATACAACCCAAGTTTTAATTTTGCTATTGCTGGTTGCATCCGGCATAGGATCCATAGGATTGCATTTGTAGGACACATGCAGGGAAGGGATGGCAACGGATGCTGTGATGCCACACGACCTATCTGGGTTATCTTGCTGGGCTTGTTTCTAAACCAGCACGCTGCCAAGCAAGCCACCACACATAGGAATGAAACCACGCCAGAGCAGATTTCCATCGGGTCTTCCTGCTTCAGGGTTTACAGAGCTCAGGTGCTAAGCCCAAATACGCCCTCACTACAGCTCTTACTACAGATTACACTGCTGCTGCTGTTGTTTAAGTTGTAATGGATGTATAACCAATTTCTACGAACATGAGAGCAAAACACGGGCCTTCATACACCCTTGGATTTCACACCTATGCACTTAAACAGGAACAAAAATCTAAACTCATTATGCAGTACCTTTCAGTTTTTCTAATTAATACATAATAAAGATTGATTATACTCCTATTAGGTAAAAGAAAGAACACAAAGCCTACCAAATAATAGGAAAAAGCATTATGGAAAGCTGATTAATGGCATCCCCTTCTGTAGTAAACAAAAAAAAATTGGTAACAAATTGGAGTATTTTGAGTATTTTTGTTTTCCGTCTGACAATACATAGAAACTGCACGTAAATATAAAACTTTACATTTTTTAAGTCATACACTAGTCTGCCTTTGACGTCTGCTTTGAGGGCAGGGTTTATACAGAAACATATTTGCTGCAGATTGATTTTCTGCTATAGATAAAAGATTTTAGAACATGTCCTTGCACCTAAGATAAAAAAAAAGCCCCATGGAAGTTCTACTACTAATAGCATTAAAAACAAGTACATGCTGCTGCCTTGTGCATTTTTCTAACATTTCAAAGAATCAACCTTTCTCTTGCTGTTCCCTTCCCAAACCTCCTTTCCCTCACCTCAGCCTACCAGACTATTAATTTTATACTATGCCTGCCACAAACCTGCTCAAAAGAATCAAAAAGCTAAAAAGACGTCCCCAGCTCTAAAGACCCTACACATTTTAGACTACCAAAATGAAGACTGAGAAAGAGCACTTCATTCAACAGGAAGAGACCCACCGGTCTACTACTGCTGTAAGGTCTCTCAGAGTGCAGCAGATACTCTGAAGATGGATGTGGTTTTGAATTTGAAGTTGCACTTTGAACAGAACGTGATATAGAACAGACTACTTCCTTTCAAATCACAGAGAAACTTCACTGTTGTGTTAAGTCTACCAATAAAATCTCCAGTCTATAATAAAATCTGACAAATTGTAAAGCTTGAAACAGTCTTTAAATAACCTTGGATCACAAACCACTCCCCTTTTTAAAAAGTCAGACTTCATGTCATACCTGAATCATACGTACTGAATAGACTACTGCAACTTCTTCCCTAGCTTAATCCCGCTTTTCTCATTTTCATATTCCTTTTAGGAATTCTTGAAAGTTTCCATGCTTTGGGCTTTGGTTTTTCAACTATTGATGATTTTATAGGTCTCATTTGGTTTACTTGTTTGAGCAGCAAATGTATGAAAGCATGAAATATTTCAAGAAGTGGGTGTCCTTAACTTCCATTTCTTTTGATTAATTTAAACCCTTAGTTCACGAGATCCTTCCATTCAGACAAACTTCTCAATAAGTTCTTTGATCTGGCCTTGACTACCTCTTTTTGGTTGGAGATAAGGTCAGTGTCCTATAGCTGTATATGTTATTCTGTTGAAATCTGAAAAAAGTCAAAGTCAGTACCAATCCACCAAGCCCAGCATGTCACTTTGGAGGCCCTGTGGAAACAAAAATTTAATATCTAGGAAAACCTGTCACAAGCTCAACTCTTCATCACCCACTTCATGAGTGTCACCATATTCCTACTCCTTTTCCTACGCCACAATAGGTCATACACATCTCTGAACTGCAGGGAAAGTAAAAAAAAAAGAACAAAACAAACTACTAAAGTCACTCTTATTTCCTTAAAGGAAACCGAGCAACTCTTTTTTTAACATTATTATGAAACCTGAAAGAAACCTTATGATTTTGATGGCTCCAGGCCAGAACTGCATCTTAATTGGCAGCAAAACCATTCCAGAACATACACACAATTAAATAATTCTCTAAAAACGGCACAAGAATGTAATTATTTTAAACTTATAATTTTAAAACGGTGTACCATATGCTCATAATTGTATGAGCACAGATCTTAATCACACACAGATCACAGCCAGTGGCTGATCAGATAACATCACAGCTCCAAAAAGCAAGCAAAGGCAACGCAGTTGATGTGCTTGAATTATTAAACTTTTCTTTTTAGTTAAGCTTTTATGTTTTACAGTTTTAATTGTTTGAGCTCCCTCTCCTACTATAACATTCCCCTCTGTATGCACTTCCAATACCAACCTTTGAACATGCCTCTGAACAGGAACCTGCCTCCCTCTGCTCCAGTGTCAGGGTTTGTATTCTGTTGCAGATACCTTCTTCTGGCACTAACTTTGAAAGCAAACATTTCAGGGATGCACTCAAAGCTAGTTGTGATCAACTAGTGAAGTCAAGTTGAATAAACAGATCAGTGAAGAAAGCTCATAACTGTAGGAAAATGTTTATTTTCCCACACCAGGTCAAATTTATCCTATGCAACACCTGAAATGATGTCAGTATGAAGGACAATATTTTCCTCTTCATGTCTGCCCTACCACTCAGGTTAGATGGATTTGAGAACAGGACCTGAGCTCCCAAACCTGTCCTTATTCTTTGAATTCCAGATGATCTTATATAGTTGGTCCATTTATAACCTGCCTGCACACGTGTATATTCTAATGCTGAAAGGTCACACGCCCACATTTTCAGGGGTTCCCACAGTTAGGTTGATTTGCTCACAGTATTCAAATTGAAGGGATTTGGGGAGATTCTAGTTAAGTCGTAAGAGCTCGCTGACTTAATTACTCCAAGCTCTTCACACTAATCTCCACCCCACCTTGCATGCCCTCTTCAGCTAGTCCTTTATCCCTCAGCCTCTGGAAAACTGCTAGAATCTGAATCCACTCGTTTCCCCTGGCAACTCACCCACGACTCCACCTGTAACCGTTAGCTAGCCATGCCTTCAGCGTACCCTGAAACGTAGCATTTTACATCTGGTGATTTGGCCATTACTGAGAGCTTTCCACGAAATAAAACACAATTTTACTAAATTATCTAAATTACACATGTGAAAAGTGGCAGTGCAACAACCTGATGTTAGAAGTGTTTGTGCAAGAGGGATGGAAGGGCTGATATTTATTTCATTACCGCTTACATTTCTGTTCTACCCTTGTGCTCAAGCTGTATTTTGACCCTCATCCCAAAACATTATTTCTCCTATGTCCCTGCTATGAGATCTGTTCCATCCTATCATCATACACCAGATCACCCAACACTTCCATATCCAACCACCTCTATACAATCACAGGGAGTCAAAATTACAGGGTAGATATATGCTTCTGTTTCCCATCCCATGGAAAACTTTTGTTTCTCTCTACTACATGTTGCAGCACCAACAGCTGGCAGCTCATACTGGAGAGAAAAGGAAAAAAAAGAAAAAAAAAGATAAAAAAAAGACTAAATAGACTGTATTGAGCAATTTTGTCATCTCCCTGCATAACCCCAGAATGGTGATTACACAGATGCAATAGCAGACAGTCAGCATTTTCTGCTGCCCTTTCTTGCCCACAACACTTCATACAACTGCCAACTCGCCTGGCTGCTGGAGAATAACACAGGCAACATACTGGGAAAACTGCCGTGCCGCTGGCAAAAGGGCATGCCTGTTTTTTTGTTGATCCTCATGGCAGCAGCACAAGCTAACCACTAGAAACATGTCATCGTACAGTTAGAGACAGTCTGAACACAAAGGTGCAAGCAGGTGACTTATTTCTTTAAAAGGAAAAATAAAAATAGGTTTAGGTAAACAGTGCTGGCATTAAATACGATGTCCTAGCATTTCATTTGAAAGGCCTATTGCCCACATTTTTGTTGCTTAGTTCCACAAAGTTGTTTGCACCATTTATTAGCCCAACAGAAGCTCCTCATGAAGGTACCCAAAAGTTTTCACAGACAGAAATGCAAGCCTGTGTTCAGATGACTTTGTCTTCAGGGGCAATCAGTAAACCAACATCATAACCACAGATGTGAGGAAGATGAACAAAGCATGAAAAATACGGCAAAATGCAAGCTCCAGAACCAGTATTGCTTTGTTCTTTTAAAATAATCATTAGCAACAGAGTGTACCAAGTACTCCCAGCACCTCCCTCTTTATCACCAGAGACCATTAGCACTCAGAAAACAGAGTACGGTACCTTCCACTACAGAAGTAATTGTGGAATTTATCATAGCGGACATTGAAACAAAGTTATGGTGTTTGGTTTTTTTATTTTCAGAAGGGAAGCCATGAATCATGTGACAACTTTCCGGGGGAAACTCACTTCATTCTTCATACATTAAAAAGTTTAAGGTGTCTGGAGGAGCTATGGGTGAAACAGCTGGAAAACAGCCACTGACTAGTACTTCCAAACAGCGTTTCTGAACAATGGCTTTACCAAGTGGCACAAAAAAATACGCTTAATTATTTCAGCTTCCAAAAAATCAGTTAATTTTTAGAAGTTAAAATTTAACTGAAAAATCAGTTAATTTTATTAACATAAATTAATGTTTTTTTAATTGAACAGGCTATCTAGCTGTTCAATGCCCAGTTTACTTCTCTAATCAACACACAAAGCCTGTCAGTCTTGCCCTGAATCCTTTGCCTATCATCAGAACCACTGAGTGCATAATCACACACTTACCATCCACCTTTGTAGCCCTCCTGGCAAACGTTCCTATTTCAGTATCACCTTGCACAGTGAAAAAATGCCCTTTTTTGCTGCTTAGGATGAACCATTACATTCATGATTCAGGCATTATCGGAGCGCAGTAAAATGGCATTATCTTTTTTTTTAAAAGAATCATGAACACTGATTCTCACAGTACGTCTGCCCACTCTATTTCTTCACTGAGCAAGAAAATGTCTCACCCAGCTGTAATCAGGGATCACTCAATACTTTCAAAACAAACAAGAACATTAATTTTGAATTCTAACCCAAACCTGATGCCACAAAGCAAGCCACACGAGCAAAACTCACGTGCTCCTGCCTAGATGTAAGTCAAGACTCGTGTATCCTCCACTAAATTTTTAGACAATAAAACTTCCAAAACCTTCTGCACTGAATGGTTTGCAAAGCCAAATCCTTGCTTAAGGGGACTCCATTCGGGTTTCACCAAAGCGCAGCCTGATTTTAACACAACATGAAGCATGTCATGGTCTGTACAACATTCCTAGTATCTTTCTGGAAAGCTGCTACATAAACCTTCAACCACCATCATCCTATGTGTAGCTTTATGATCAACTGTTTTCATTTCTGTTTCTGTGTAATTTATACCGTAAGTTGGCCTGCATTCATTACAGAATGCATTCTGAAAAGCATTTCAAAGAAGGGGGGGAAGATGTATTTCAAAGCACAGTCTTTTTATCAGTACTGCAATATTTTAGTACAATTCCAGTAAAATTAGCATGACACCAAAAGCCATGCAAGTAGAAATTTTGCATGAAATCTACATTTAAGGTCTCCTCCCAGGCATTTGGCATTTCTTCCCTTTTTGCTACATAATTAAGTTTTCATTTTTATTTATAATTTACCACCCAAGCTAGAGTATTCTTAAATACACCCTTCTGAATATGAATCAATGCATAGCTCGCTTACCGACTCCCTCTCCCAGCCAGTCAGATTAAAGGCTATGTTCAAACACTTCCCAAAGGCAACTCACTGCTTGAACAGTTTTGACCCAAACCATGCTGTTTGTCCAACATTTGGACCACTGAGGTTCTTTTTAAGTAAACCCTTCCTCACCCTTGAGGCTGCTGTCGAGCAGCATTTGTGTGTGCTAATCAAGTGCTTCCCAGCGGAGTTGAGCTGCCATGCTATCTTTTCATGCATCTATCAGTAACTATCTTGGCATCTACAGTAACTCCCAAAACTTTCCTGTATCACTTATAACCTGCAACTAACTCCATCCTCCTTAATCCTCTCACATTTCCTCCACCAAATGATTCCTTTAACACCTAGAGCAATAGCTGCATGATTTGTGGGTGCTTCCCAGTGCTCCATGAGAGAACGCCTTCATCGTTTTGGTAGAGGCAGATTTTAAGACCCCACCTTCTTAACAATTAAGGTACCACTACCTCCTTTTAGCATCCATCATAAACCGTGTATCTAATCATATCTAAATCATGAAGCATATGTTAGCAGGTGGCTTAACATTAAATTCCTACACTCATTTGATGTATGTTTATGAGCAACACACATCTCATGGTGGTTTTTGCATATTAATTGCAAAATTTTTTTTCTTACTTAAAAGAGAATAAAAACCTTGGGGAGATAAGAGAATATGCAACTAGAACCGACCATAAATCCAGATAAAAGTCACTCTTAGGACTACATGAATTCATCATTCATCTCTCGGGCAATAATATGCAGATACACTTAAGATACAAGGCTTTTATAAAGCCTTTAAAAACAAATAAATACATATGCAACTTCAGCAGTAAAAGCATCCAGAAAAATTCAGCTAAAGTCTAGTTTCAAAGGTGTCCTATGAGATTATGAAAATGAACAGAGACCTACATAAGAAACCTGCCAGGACACTTAAGGTTTCTTTTGTCTAAGGAGGTCCTGAGGGGAGAGAACTATGCAAAAATATACACCGCATTGTAAAATCACTGGAGAAAGCAAACTTCATGGGGGCCGGTACTTTTGCACACCCTGAAGCACTGCTTTTTGTCTGCACTGGTTCCAAGATATCCACTTTTTAACCTAAAAAAGCCCAGAAGACAAAGGAAGGCTGTTAGAGAAAAGCAATTATGAAACCGAAACAATGTAACTAAATGCCTGAAGTCTAACCAGAGGTACACCTCTGTTTAGGTACACAGGTACAGACACCTAGGTTTAGTTACACCAACACAGTTTCATAGCTCTGTTATTGTCAGACCTTCACACGAGAGCCTGCGATTCCCCAATACTTCCTTTTTTGCAGAACAGGGAGCTGTTTCAGTACGTATTGAATCTTATAAAAATTAATGTTTCAGCACTGCTGAGTTTACATAAAATATTTAAGACTACAATTAAAAGCCATTAGAGAGAGGAGCATATGTTTTAACCATGTGCACTACTTTTAGTTACCTTTTTGATAAGATTAAAATTAAGCAGCTTTTTGCTTTTCATCCCACTCACAGCCTCCCACTACAAATTCTGTCTGAGCTAATCCTCCTACAGACGTCAAAACAGGGCATAAGTATTACAGCTACTCACCGCCAAAATGTGTTGGTTTAATATCCCATTGCTATTGTAACACTGGCACAAGAACTTCTTATATGTGACAACTTTTGCAGTCAAGGATAGAGCCATTTACTCCATAGTTTTTTCATCCACACGGAACAGTATTTGTAAAATTTGTAAAAGGGAAAGTTTAAAGTTTGAACTAGACGCTCATCTCAGACTATAACGCCAGACAAAGTAAAAGGCTTTTAAGGTCATCACAAGACATTCTTCCCACCCTGTCATTTCCATTGCAAAGGGACAGCCTTTATGTAAAGGGATCTGTCTAGAAATTCAGGTTACAGTAATTACAAATACATTGTTTAACCCCCTACTTCCCAGCATTTTAAAAAACACTTTCACAGTTTTGGGGTTTTTTAAATTTTATTTTAAGTCCAACATTCTGCATGAAGGCCAAGATGATCTCCATGTCAGAACACACTTCCAATGAGAAGTCCATGCTTGTCAAAAGGTTCAGGACTATTCTTTAGGAACCTGCAGTGCAGAAATACACTGTCTGTTCACGGCTCTAAAAACAATTAGGTTAAAGTACATGCAATGAAAGGGACTGCTATCAAATACACTAAATACAACAGGCACAAAACAAAAAAAAGCCAAGATGATCTCCATGTCAGAACACACTTCCAATGAGAAGTCCATGCTTGTCAAAAGGTTCAGGACTATTCTTTAGGAACCTGCAGTGCAGAAATACACTGTCTGTTCACGGCTCTAAAAACAATTAGGTTAAAGTACATGCAATGAAAGGGACTGCTATCAAATACACTAAATACAACAGGCACAAAACAAAAAAAAAAACAATGGCTGACCAAGTACCAGTCCCGCGGAGAAGCCCGGCAGCTCTGCACCAGTACTGTCTGATTTGCCAGCCAGGGCTAGTAAATACGAGGCCGGTCACCTCCGGGACGCTGAGGGACGGGCAAACCCCGCCGGGCTCCTGCCCGCTCCGGCCCGGACCGCTGACACGCATCGAATCAAGC
>NW_010524029.1:0-2941 GCF_000687285.1 Phaethon lepturus
ATTGCTACTATTTTTTTTTTATTTTATTTTTAATAATAAAATTTGGTTTTGGTATATGGCATTTGACCTCGCTTGTGTCTTAATCTCACTCTTGGGATCATATCGAAACCTCCCCTGACATTGGATCGGGACAATGTGCTCAAGCATGTCTGAAGAAGGGCAACAAAGCTGGTGAGGGGTCTGGAGCACAAGTCTCATGAGGAGCGGCTGAGGGAACTGGGGTTGTTCAGTCTGGAGAAGAGGAGGCTGAGGGGAGACCTTATCGCTCTCTACAGCTACCTGAAATGGGGTTGTGGCGACGTGGGTGTTTGTGTCTTCTCTCAAGTAACTAGTGATAGGATGAGAGGAAATGGCCTCAGGTTGTGCTGGGGGAGGTTTAGACTGGATATGAGGAAAAATTTCTTTACTGAGAGGATGGTCAAGCATTGGCACAGGCTGCCCAGGGAAGTGGTGGAGTCACCATCCCTGGAGGTGTTCAAAAAATGTGTAGAGGTGGCGCTTTGGGACATAGTTTAGGGAGCATGGTGGTGTTGGGTCGATGGTTGGATTTTATGATCTTAAAGGTCTTTTCCAACCTTAATGATTCTGTGATTCTGTGATTAGTTGCCTTAAATCTTCCAATCCACTTACTTAGGTGTTTAAATTTTATATAGAACAGAACTCCTAATCAATCAAGAAAACTCTAGGATATTCCCTCAATATTATTGCACATTGGTTTTAAAATATCTGTGGCCTTTTTGTAGTTTAATAAAAATTTAGGATATTGGTATTAAAAGTTTGTTAACTCAATCCTGTATGTTTGTGATACATCAAGTTACTTACTGGGTAGGTAAGCAACCTACCTTACTAGGCAAACAACTACAGGTTACTAAAAGATCTAGGTAGATCCTTTCATCTGGTACTAGAAACATGTAAAAGTGTAGCATTCCTGCAAATTTAAGGCATGAACAATAACTGTCTTAGTGACTCATGAATAACTTACTTATAGCTGTCATCTGCAAGACTTTTAAAAATAACCTGAATCACATCACATTCACGTGGGTGTTTCCTCAAGTGACAAAAAGTGAATATATATGTATATATTTATGACTCAATGCATTCCTGTTATTTGCAATTTTCCCTGTGTCTCACGTTGTCTCCTAACTAGAATTATATGCATCTAAAATAATACCAGCTTCTTTTCTCCTATTTATGAATAATTCTGTCTACAGACTGTATATCAAGATTTAAAAAACCAAAGACGACAACAAAAAAAACCCCAACACTTGCAATAAAAAAAAATCCCATTACATTTTGTTTCACAATATTTAGTATATTTTCTTGTTTATTTAGCAGTATCTTGCAGAATAGAAAGGAAGTTCTTGCCTTTTGGCTTGCTTACTTTTTCCCCTTTGGTGAAATTTTGTATTTGTGAAAGCCACTTGTCTGACACCTCTGGAGGATGTGGGCAGGTCATTTAAGCTCTATCACACTGCCTTGTATACTCTAGATGATTCAAAATCATGAGAAATGTTCAACCTATTTTTTTTTTTTAATCATGGAGTTTTCACTGAAATAGTAAAAAGACTGAAGTATTTATGGAGTCTGGGACACTCAGTTCATGTAGGCAACTGTAAATCTTTTTAGTAAATGTGTCTGGATTTCCAGACTGAAAGTTAGAGGCCTTCTGATGCTTATATCACCAGACATAAAAATAAGAGTATTATAACTAGCAGTGTTAATAACTTTCCCAGAAAAGCCCCCATATTCAGATAGTCTAGATCTAAACATTTCCCTTCTTATTGGAAAGGGTGAAATCTGCTTAGACATAAATATCAACATCAGGAAATGTGATTGAGTAAATATGGTATTTCCCATTACTAGTAAAAGGCTTTGCACTGACTTAAAGCACTGGATCTCAGAAAACACCCAGGCTTGCCAATGTAGTTTGGGTTGGAAGGGACCTTTTAAGGTCATCTTGTCCAACAACCCTTGCAATGAGCAGGGACATCTTCAACTAGATCAGGTTGCTCAGAGCCCTGTCCAACCTGACCTGGAATGTTTCCAGGGATGGGGCATCTACTACCTCTATGGGCAACTTGTGCCAGTGTTTCACCACCTTCATTGTGAAAATTTCTTCCTTCTATCTAGTCTCAATCTAACTCTTTTAGATTAAAACCATTACCCCTTGTCCTATCGCTACAGGCCCTGCTACAAAATCTGTCCCCATCTTTCTTAGAAGCCCCCTTTAAGTACTGGAAGGCTGCAAGAAGGTCTCCCTGGAACCTTCTCTTCTCCAGGTTGAACAACACCAGTTCTCTCAGTTTTTCTTCATAGGAGAGGCATTCCATCTCTCTGACCATATAACATCACGCTCAGTATATAAAACTGGTAGGAATTGGTGGAGGGGTGATGACTGCAGCTTGGGAACTGGCTGGGCATTGGTCAGCAGGTGGTGAGCAATTGTATTTTGCATCACTTATTTTGTATAATTATTTATTGTTATTGTTATTTTATCTTTATTTACTGTCCTATTAAATTGTCTTTACCTCACCACATGAGTTTTACCTTTTCTTTTTTTTTTCCTGATTCTTTTCCCTATCCCACCAGGGTGAGAGATAGGAGTGAGCGAGAGGCTGTGTGGTGCATAGTTGCTGGCTGTGGTTAAATGACAACAGCTGATCAATAATCAGATTCATAATGTTTTCTGGAGTTAAAAGTCAGCAGACCTTTCCTACAAAAGCTAGCAAAAGAATGGTCTCTCGTTTGGTTTTGTAATTAAGCTATGATTGGTTTGCGCAGCTGAGGTAATTATCTGTTAAATTTTTGGCACAGAGCATACCAATATTCTAAGGTGTTTAAATTCTCCATATTGTAAACAAGGAGACCTTAAAAGCCTACAAAGGTTCCTTATTTTAGATACATGAGCTAGGTGGATTGAATCTTTATTTTTAATAATAAT